>NC_072041.1:9210438-9477938 GCF_027791375.1 Indicator indicator | reverse complement strand
GGTCCTGAGCAAGCCCTCAGTGAGGCAGCTCACCTGGTGTGCTGCTTTGTCCTCCCAACATCACCTCCTCCACTCAGCAGGGACCCTGGGTGCTGGACTCACTTGGCTCTGAGCTGTGGGGGTGCTGCTCTGCTTTCCTCAGCTCAGAAAGGCTGAGGGGGTGTCTCCAAAGAGCCCCAGCAGCCCCTTTCCTTGCTTCCCTCCACATGTGAGATGAGGGAAAGCCTTTATGGGAAGGTCAACAGATTTGTGCCAAGGTGGGAGAGGCTGAAGGTAATCCCAGAGCTGCAGGGATATTCATACAGATTCCAATCACAATTCAGATTTCAGTCCAAAGCTGTTTGCTTTCTTCTGTTGTTCCCACACACAGCAACTCCCACTGCAGCTCCTTCCTTTCTACCACCCCAAGATGATAACAGGGAGAGGGATGCTGGCATCAGCTCTGCTGGAGAGGAGGAGATGTGATCAGTGAATCCATCAGACCCATGCAGATTGCTCCTGGCCCAGTCCTTAACTGCACCCCTTGATTTTTAAGCCTTTTCCTTGATGTGTTCATCTTATCCATGGTCCCTACATGACTTAGGAGAAGTGTTCCTGCTTAGGCTTCAGACTTATCTCCTCAGGCGTGGTCATTCAGGAGACCATGGTCCAGTTCTCCTTGTGCCAGGTTGGAGCCCATGCTTTAGCACATTTGCCACCCCTGGACATGGGCTGGCCTCAGCTTCTCTCTTCCGCTCCATGTAAAGTAGTCGCAAAGCCTTTGGCAGCATCTAAGATGATTTTCCATCCAACAGTTCAGGAGAAGGGCATTTCATTTAATGTGCAGGTGGAACAACTTGAGAGATAGAGAAGACCTTCTTGTGGCCTTCCAGTACCTGAAGGGGGCTGCAGCAAAGCTGGGGAGGGACTCAGTGGATAGATTCAGATTAGACCTTAGGAAGAAGTTGTTCCCCATGAGGGTGGTGAGACACTGGCACAGGTTGCCCAGGGAGGTGGTGGAAGCCTCATCCCTGGAGGTGTTTAAGGCCAGGCTGGAGGTGGCTCTGAGCAACCTACTCTAGTGTGAGGTGTCCCTGCCCATGGCAGGGGGTTGGAACTGGATGGTCCTTGACAATTCCAACCCTGACAATTCTATGATTCTATGGCAGCCTGGCCAGGACATCTGTCTGCCTGGGCCTTAAGGCAAGGCAAGACTTGGGGTGTAAGTCTGGGAGTAAAGGAGAGAAGAGAATTCACGTCTGTGCAAGGCAGTCCTGGCCTCTGTCCTGGCCTCTTCAGTGCACTCAGACCTTCAATCACCTTATTCAGTAGCTTCTGGAGCACCAGGATGTTCTTTGGTGTAGAAGAGAAAAAAGGTCTGCAGGTCTTCAGCCTTGGACATGTTATGAATGTCCTGCTGGGCCTGACTGATCTCTCTGCAGGGAACCTGGTCCCTGAACACCTTCCTAGGGCACCTTCAGACCTTGGCCACACTGTGCTGAACGACAATGAGGAGCTTCCCAAATGAGCAGGGACAAGATTGTAACTTGGCAGGTCAGAGCTTATTGAACTGCTCTATGAAGTGCCTCAGTCATGCAGACAACATCTGTGGTGGGGTTTGGCCACCACAAAAGCAGCCTGGTTGGTGCACTCCACCTTCCCAGTCCGAGGCACCTGATGTAATGCTGGAGCTTGAGAAACGCTGAGGAGCCAAAATTTCCACTCTCTAAGGCTGGGGAGCACTTTCCAGGTATGATCCCAAATCCAGAACCATCTTCTGAATTTGTTCTCCATGCCAGACCTTGCATGGACCTCACCAGGACAAAGCCCTGTAGGAGGCTGATCTGCTGCAAGAGGCTCTGCATTCAGAGCCCACATCTATAGGTGCAAACTCTGACCAAGGGGTGTCCAGCCATGCACCCCAAGAGGAACACCTCTTGCCAAAGGCTGGGGCACAGCCTGGGGAGGAAAAAGGTGAAGCTCTGATCCTCCTGGAAAGAGGGAGTTGTGGTGCTTCTGTCCCACACCATGGCTGAATCTGCTGGCAGCTTGTGCTGCTGTGTAACAGGAGCTCTGCTCCTCCAGCTGCTCAGGTGCAGACTGCTCCACAGGAGGATCCTAAAGCTCCTCTGGAGCTGGACTTCTCCAGCATGGTGAAGGAGCTTCAAGCATCTTTTCTCAGCAACAGGTTGCAGTAAAAAGGAAGATGTCACAGAATCACAGAACAGTAGGGGTTGGAAGGAACCTCAAAAGCTCATCCAGTCCAACCCCCTGCCAGAGCAGGGTCACCCAGGGCAGCTCACACAGGCAGATTTCAAATGTCTCCAGAGAAGAGACTCCACAACCACTCTGAGCAGCTTGTTCCAGTGTTTTGTCACCCTCACAGTGACAAAGCTTTTCCTTATGAGGGGTGTCAAGGCAGAAGCCTGATTTTTGACACTGGCAGGCTCTGAAGCATTTGATTTCTTTGGCAGCTTTCAGCTGACTGAGGCCGAGGAAGCTAATTACGACCATGAGGCAGAGGGGAACACCATGGGAAAATGAAGCATACAAAGGACAGGGTTTCATCAGAGAGGGCTGAGAGAAAGAGAAATCTCAGAAGAGATGGTGGCTGATCTCTGGCTGAGGAACAGGCAGGTGACAGAGCTCTGGTTGCAGGCAGCGCAATTAGAATTTGCCAGGCAGCAGAAGTCACCCTGTCCAGAGTGAAAACTTTGAAGGGTGAGTAGCACACAGCCTTCACAGACACGGTTGAAAACACTCGAGGCCAGCAGAGTGACCGCGGCAGAGATGAGAGCAGAGCTGAAAGCGGCGCTGAAGCCAGCACAGCACCTGGCTGCCGCCGGTACTGCGATAAGCGCTGGGAGGAAGCAGCTTCGCTGCTGGGGGGAGGCGGCGGATGCAGAGTCTGCAGCGCCGGCAGATGCACAGCAAGGATAAAGAAGAAGGTGTCCATGCCATTAGCTCAGAGGATTTTTTTCAAAGGACAGTGCTGCAGCAGAAGGCAAACAGACTCTAAATCTCCAGGCCAAGGCAAGTTGCTTTACTTTGAACACAAGCCAGAAAGTATCTCTCAGAAGGAGCCACCTGTGGCTGTGAGGAGAGACTTCTCTGCTACGTGTGGCCATCACCTGGCTGCACTACCGAGCAGATAAGAGCCTGTTTGTGCTGACATCATCAACCAGCCGAGTCTCTCAAGGCCTGGGTTCTCTAACTTGAGGACCAAAGGAGTGGAAGGTATTAGGGCATGTCCTTATGCTTGGACAGATGAAAGGAACAAGGAGCATAGAGCCCACCACAGAGCTTTCAGTGGCTAGATTGGGATGAGACACCCTCAGGGCATCACATAGTCAGGACAAGCACAGCTGGCACCAGAGCTGCTTCACAGGTAATGGAAGAGGTTTCACAGAGAGGTTGTGGATAACCCACCCCTGGAATTGCTGAAGACCAGGATAGATGGGGCCTGGAGCAACCTGATCCAGAGGAAGGTGTCCCTGCCTGTGGCAGGGGGGTTGGAACTGGATGATCTTTAAGGTGTCTTCCAACACAAACCAGTCTGTGATTCTGGGAAAGGGAGGCTGTTCCCTCAAACCTCTCTTAGGCCACCTTGTGACACTGGCCACAGGGCAAGGAAGGAGAATGCTGAGCTTGTGGAGAGGTATTTCTAAAGATAGCTTGGAAAGAAGATGTGGTCCTAGGGGTGGTGCATTGCCTGAGATGCCCAAGCAGGGTCTTGCCTTGCAGGCAGAACAAAGCCTTAAATGGTCTCTTGCCAGTGCCTGGTGCCCCATGGAGCCTCAGAGAACACAGCAGGGCTCAGTGGGGCTGCTAGCAATGGGTGAGGAGCTTTGCTGCAGTGTGTTCTGAGGGGGTACTGGAGAGAACAACCCCTGGGCTGAATAAACCAGCCCTGCTCATGGCTGGTTTTGCTTTGCCCCATGGGGAGTCTGCTTCCCAAGGCTGAAGGAGCCAACAGAAGGGGTGTGTGGAGTGCAGGCAGCCTGCTGCTGGTCAGAGCAGAAGGGAGGTGACCACTGGGTGGTTGTCCTGCCAATTCCTAGGCACTTGTCTCAGGTCCTGTAACACCTGGGAGTTGATGAAGCTCCCTTCTGAAGCTGCTTGGCTTCAATTTAGCCCAAACCAGAGGCCAAGTAAACATCACCCATGGTGGGGGCTAGGTAAATCTCATCATGGAATCACAGAATCATGGAATCACAGAATCATTCAGGTTGGAAAAGACCCTTGAGCTCCTCAGGTCCAACCATTAACCCTACAACACCAACTTCACCACTACACTGTAGCACTGAGTGCCGCACCTAAATGACCTTTAAACACTTCCAGAGATGGGGACTCCCCCACCTCCCTGGGCAGCCTGTGCCAGTGCCTGGCCACTCTTTTCCTAATGTCCAGCCTAAACCTGCCCTGATGCAGCGTGAGGCTGTTCCTTCTTCTTCTATCACTAATTCCCTGTGAGAAGAGACCAGCACCAACTTCTATTGTCCTTTCAGGTAGCTGTGGAGGGCAATGAGGCCTCCCCTCAGCCTGCTCTTCCTCATACTAAACAGTCCCAGTTCCCTCATCTGCTCTTCATCAGACTCATTCCCCAAGCCCTTCACCAGCTTGGTTACCCTTCTCTGCACCCACTCCAGCCCCTCAATGTCCTTCTTGTATTGAGGGACCCAAATCTGAACCCAGCGCTTGAGGTGTGGCCTCAGCAGTGCCCAGTCCAGGGGGACAATCACTGCCTTGCTCCTGCTGGGCACAGCATTGCTGATCCAAGCCAGGATGCCTTTGGCTTTTCTTGGCCACCTGGGCACTGCTGGCTCATCTTCAGCCACTTGTCAATTAGAAGCCCCAGGTCCCTTTCTGTTGGACAGCTTTCCAGCCACACTGCCCCAAGCCTGTTGGATGTTTGAAAACATGACAGGGGGGAAGTGGTGTCAGAATCCAGCAATGTGATCTCTGTCCTGAGCTGCCTGCTGATGGCTCTGGCTTCAGATGAGCAGGCAGCAGCTCATGACGTTTTGGTCAAGCCCTTGAAGACTATCCAGGGGCAAAGCTGCGGTCCAGAGCCAGGGATGTGAGATGACAGAGCAGCACTGGGGTTGCTTGACTGTGAGGAGGCTGAGCCAGGGCTGCCCAGTGATGCTGTGAGCTGCCAGCCTTTGCTTGTCTAAAGCACAGGGATTGATGAACAGCTCCTTGCTCTTCTGTGCAGCTTGGACTCACTGGTACCAACCCTTGGGAGCAACCTTCTGCTTCCTGCAAGAGTGGTCAGGGAGTGGCACAGGCTGCCCAGGGAGGTGGTGGAGTCCCCATCCCTGGAGGTGTTCAAGAAAGGTGTGGCTATGGCCCTTGGAGACCTGGTTTGGTGGCCATGGTGGTGTGGGGTTGCTGGTTGGACTGAATGATCCTAGAAGCCTTTTCCAACCCAAAGAATTCTGTGATTCCATGATCCTGAGCAAGTGAGGCTCAGGAAGAGAGATGTGGCTTCTCCTCTGCCCCTGGCCATGGTGATGGCCCTGGGTGGTCCTTCCTGCAGCAATGCCTCACCCCCCAGCCACAGCCTGGCTTTTGTCTACATCTGATTCCCAGATCTGAGTCCTTCTCTCCTGTGAACCACAGGATGTGTCCTCCCTGACCCTCTGCCAACTCTCCTTGCAGCATAGATTCTCTTCCTGACAATTTCCAAGCCAAGCTCTTAATTAGTTCCTGAGACAGTATTCATTAAATGCACCTTCCTCCCAACATTGTTCATCTTCTGCTGACCCTTGAACTGGGGAAGGGCTCTCCAGTGACCCCACACACCACACAGGGAGTTAAATCTCAGTGAAACAAGGTGGAGAAGAGGACGTTTGCAGGAGTTAGGCTGCAATTGCACAAGGTCACCCGAGGTAACCAAGTTATTTATAACTAACTCCTGTATAGCAGCCAGGGCTGGGTGGGTGGCTCCAGCTCTTCCTAAAGAGTCCTGCATCCAGCAGCCCACGCCAAGCAACATGGGAGGCAGGCTCCAAACTGTGCACACAGAGACCTGTGCTGGGTAATAAATAGTCCCAGCTGGTGGCATGGTCTCTGATACAGCCTGGCTTCATCATCTGAAAGAGCAAATATTGAGCCCGACACTGCAGCTGGGGACCCTGGTCTGTGTAGGCAGAACTGGAGGAGCAGATCTTGCCTTGGGACTGGCCTTACTGCCAGCCCCACCTAGGCATGCTGGTGGCCTGCTCCCAGATTTCCTAGGGGGATAAATGCCAAAGGCAGAGCCCAGCTCTGTGAAAGCTTAGCCCAGGCACAGGGCCGTGGGCATGGCTGGCAGGGAGCCAATGCACTGGCAGCTTGTGCCCGACCCATGCCCCTCCCTGCCAAGGGGCAGCCCTGGTGAGCTCTGGGTGGCCGTGGGAGTTCCTGGTGGTGTCACCATTGTTCCCCGAGCACTCATCCTGGCTAAATGGAGCTTTCTTTGGTCGTTTGTGCAGCATCAAAATTAATTTTGGGAAGTGTCTCATTGTGAGCTTTCAAAAGGATTCCTCCTGCCTCTGCCCAGCTCTGTAATTAAGTCTCTTTGAGATTTCCACTTCCAGCAGAAACAATGCTCTTGAAATGAAGCTGGCAGCTGAGGAGGCTCCCTGTGCATTCTGTGGGCAGTGCAGAGGATGCCTGTGATGGGGCTGAAGGTGTTTTCTGCCCATCTTGTGCCTACGCTGCTAGCAACAGTGCTCTGGGGCCAAGCAGAGAGCTTCTGCCTGGGCTGGCTGAGGCTGGGGGTGCTGGAGGGGCTGACACCAGCTGTAATGTACTCCCACAGCAGGCTGCAGGACTCTGGAGGTAGCTGATATGGATTGTTCTGCTTTAGTTCCCGTTGCATTACTTGTGTCCAGAGGCAGGCTGGATGTTAGGTCCAGGAAGCCCAAGAAACCATGGAAGTGCCCCCTTGGGTCCTGGGGAGGATTTGTGTCCCAGAGCACAGCCTTTGGGTACCTTTGACTCAATTTTTTGCTGCTGGAGAAGCCTGGTGGTGCAGGCAGGGCAAAGATGGAGCTGGTATCAGGGAGCAAAGCACTGACAAGCTGTGCAAACAGAGGCAGCAGCAGTGGGTGGCAGGGGACAGGGGCTGAGGTGCCATTGCCATCTGGTAGACAGAGCAGTTCATCTGTCCATGAGGGATAAAGCCCTGGAGACAGGAGAGAACAAACAATGCACAAGAAAGGAAAGAGCAAGGACTGAGAGGAGCAAAGAAGGTGTGGACTAAACTGGGAGGAAAGAAGCAGCAGCTGGGTTCAAGAAACACAAAGGATGCCTCAGAGCAGCATGACCTGTGTGGCAGAGGGACAGTGTCCTGTGTGGCAGAGGGACAGTGTCCTGTGTGGCAGAGAGACAGTGACCTGTGTGGCAGAGGGACAGTGACCTGTGTGGCAGAGGGACAGTGACCTGTGTGGCAGAGAGACAGTGACCTGTGTGGCAGAGGGACAGTGTCCTGTGTGGAAGAGGGACAGTGTCCTGTGTGGCAGAGAGACAGTGACCTGTGTGGAAGAGGGACAGTGACCTGGGCTGCAGGCTCAGCTGTCCTGCACGGCCTCCCTGTTTTCCTGAGGCTGGAGTGTTTCAAACCCCTGCTAGGTGCACACAGCCATTCCCTGTGGCAGCATCAGGGCTGCCATACTCTGGAGACTGGCATCAAATGGGCACAGGCTGGTGGCAGTCTCTGGTTTGCCAGCTCAGGCTGGTGGGAGCTCCTGGTTTGCCATCTCAGGCTGGTGGGAGCTCCTGGTTTGCCAGCTCCAGCTCATTTCTGTTTGTGTGCACAGCCTCCCCCCTGGGGCTGTCCCCATGTCCCTTTCTTGTCCAAATGCATCTGCACTGATGGAGAGAGGGGACTGCAGCTGGCCAGTGACTGCCTTCCTCCAGCTCCCTCCCAATCCTTTGGGCAGCTTTGTGTTATTTTTGGGTGCTTTTCAGCCCCAGGTCCTGGGGCCTATGGTTAGAGCAGCAAAGCCTTTGGCCCTGGGCCAGATCAGAGCCATCATGGAATCACAGAATGGGCTGGGAGGGACCTTAAAGCTCATCCAGCTCCAACCCCCTGCCATGGGCAGGGACACCTCCCACCAGCACAGCTTGCTCAAGGCCTCATCCAGCCTGGCACTGAACACCTCCAGGGAGGGGACAGTCACAGCCTCCCTGAGCAACCTGTGCCAGTGTCTCCCCAGCCTCACTCTCAGGAATTTCTTCCTCATCTCCAGTCTACATCTACCCTCTACCATCTAAACCTACACATCTGCAAATCCAGATTAGAAACTGGAAGGACAAAGAGAGGTGATCAGAGTAGGGAGGTGATCAGAGTAGGGAGGTGATCAGAGTAGGGAGGTGTTCAGAGTAGGGAGGTGTTCAGAGTAAGGAGGTGATCAGAGTAAGGAGGTATTCAGAGTTGGGAGGTGATCAGAGTAGGGAGGTGATCAGAGTAGGGAGGGGATCAGAGTAGGGAAGTGTTCAGAGTTGGGAGGTGATCAGAGTAAGGAGGGGATCAGAGTAAGGAGGTATTCAGAGTTGGGAGGTGATCAGACTAGGGAGGTGATCAGAGTAGGGAGGGGATCAGAGTAGGGAGGTGTTCAGAGTTGGGAGGTGTTCAGAATAGGAAGGTGTTCAGAGCAGGGAGGTGTTCAAAGTTGATCAGAGGTTGATCAAAAGTTGATCAGAGGTTGATCAAAAGTTGATCAAAGGTGATCAGAGCTGGGAGGTGTTCAGAGTTGGGTGGTGATCAGAGTAAGGAGGTGTTCAGAGTAGGGAGGTGTTCAGAGTTGGGAGGTGTTCAGAGCAAGGAGGTGTTCAGAGTTGGGAGGTGTATTTGTGGCTCTCATGCCATTTTAGCTCCTGATTCATGGATTTTGTTCCCTGAAGAACTTGGACCTGACCATGTTTCGTCTCAGCTTCTTCATCCAGTAAAGGGTCATTGCTTGGGCTGTCTGCAGAGAAATCCAGAGGCTGACACAGCCCTGCTGTGTGCTCCTGCTGTGGTGGCTTTCCTGCAGTGCTGCCCACAGCAGTGTCCCCATTTGGGAAGCTGAGGGCTGCTCCCTGAGGTCATTACAGCCTCAGGTGCAGAGGGAGGCAGAGGTGCTCTCCAGACCTTCATTCAGACAGAAGCATTTTCTCCTTGCCTGGAGGTACCCAGACTTGCTATGTCCATTCCAAAGGGGCAGTCCTTCTCTCACCATCCCTTGGGGTAAGGGCTGCAGCATTGCCAGGCTGCAGGTGATGCTTCCAGCCTGGGCCTGGGGCTGTTGTGATGATTTCACTTGGGCTAAACTTCTCCTGATGGCTCATCCCTTCTTCTCCTCAGGACCAGACTGGCCTGCCCAAGGCATGGGCTGACAGCTCCTTGTGGGCAGCCTGGACATAGTGGGAGTTAGAGTTGCTGAGGCTAAAGAAAAATGGTCCCTGGGAGAGCAATGCTTTGCATTTCTCTACAGCCCTGGTCCCTAACTGCCTAACAGCAACTGCAGACCCACCTGAGGGAGCAGAGACTTAGTTCCACTTCAGCAAGGCAGCAAATAGGCAAGAGGGGAAGCACAGCCCTGGTGCTCCTGGGTGAAAGAACATTAATGCTGCTAATATCCAGCAATCAGAATTTCTTGGAGAGAGAACAGTGCTGCATCCCCTTCCCTCTGCTCATCCCCTGCTTGTTTAATGAAAATCACAGACAGCCATTAAAGAGCTGCTTAGCATTTCAATACCTTTAATATCCTCACTGATAAGGCAAGGATGGATATTACCAACAGGGTCTTTCTTAAACTCTCCCCTTCTGCAGCCACTGCTCCTGGCTCCTGTTTGTCTTCCTTCCAAACTCTCTCTTTCAATGAGGGAAAAATTATGATAAGATTATTTTTTTTTTAATATAAAGGATATTCATACACAGCATTTCTGATGGTGACAAGGAAGGAAAGGCTGCCAGCCCTCCCCAGCCTTGGCATGAATTAATTGGGCACCGATTGCTCAGCTGGCCAAGGGCCTCCCACAGCCTCACAGTGGGTGCCAAGGGCTAACCCTCTCCACTGCTGCTAATGGAATCACAGAGTCATGGAATGGCTTCAGTTAGAAGGGGACTGAAAGCTCATCCAGCTCCAAGCCCCTGCCATGGCCAGGGATACCTCCCACCAGCCCAGCTTGCTCAAAGCCTTATCCAGCCTGGTCTGAAACACTTCCAGGGAGGGAGCATCCACAGCTTCTCTGGGCAACCTCTTCCAGTGTCTCCCCACCCTCACAGTAAAGAACTTCTTCCTGACCTCCAGTCTCCATCTCCTGTGCTCTAGTTTCAAACCATTGCCCCTCACCCTGTCCCCACAGGCCCTTATAAAAAGTCCCTCTCCAGTTTCTTCCTAATGGAAGAGGTCAGGCCCCTGCCTGCAGCAGCCAGGAGAGGAGCAGCATCCTGTGCCTGGCCACAGTGCGGGGTGAGGTGGGAGGCTGGGCTGTGGCATCTCAGCCAAGATGCTGGCTGAGGGCTGCTCTGCTGGGCCAGGGGGTGATGGTACACTGGTGAGCCCCAGGGAGCATTGGGGCAAGAAGGGAAGGCACCACTCAGAGTGCCCCTCAGGACAGGTACCTTGGTCAGCCTCATGACAGCCTCATGACAGCCTCATGAGACCACACCTTGGGGGGGGGGGGGACTTTTGAGGGTGTCAGGGAGTGATAGGACTGAGGGGAATGGATCCAAGGTAGAGGAGGGGAGACTGAGATTAGACCCCATGAGGGTGGTGAGACACTGGCACAGGTTGCCCAGGGAGGTGGTGGAAGCCTCATCCCTGGAGATTTTTGCAGCCAGGCTGGATGTGGCTGTGAGCAACCTGCTGTGGTGTGAGGTGTCCCTGCCCATGGCAGAGGGGTTGGAACTGGCTGATCCTTGAGGTTCCTTCCAACCCTGACAAGTCTGTGATTGTCAGAAGAGGGGCTCAGCACCTTAGGGCAAGCACAGCTCCAGGACTCTGAAGGGGGAGGAGCAAGGTGCTGGCTGGTCAGCAGCAGGGAGGAGGTGAGCCCTGCTCCCTGTATTGCTTGCCCTTGCTGCCCAGCTGCCTGTCCCAGCCCTGACACAGCAGTGAGTCTGCTCCAGAGGAGCTGTCCCAGCTGTGTCCCTGCTCAGCAGGTTCATCTGTGAGGTGCCAGCTTAAAGGGCTGTCCCTGTGCATCCCTGCATGGGGCACTGACACTCACTGGGGATGACTGCAAACAGCTCAGGCTGGGGCACCAACTCCAAGTTTTTCTGGTGGGTGCCACAGCCATGTGAAAGTGCAGAGTGGGCATGTGCCACCTGCACAGGTCCTGCACACCCTTCCTATCCTGCTCCCCCTGGGGATCTGCTGGGGAGGCCAAGGCTCAGGCCCAGAAGGGGAAGGCAGTAGGAGCCCAATGTGTTTAGACCCAGTCTGGAAAGGTCCTGGAGTTCAGGGCTGCTGCCTGGGCAAGAGTTAGAGGAGATGGTGTGCATGGCCAAGTGTTTGGGGAAAGCCCCCCCAGGGCTCCTGTGCCCCAGCCAGAGGGGCAGCCTGCTTTGCCAGGAGGATGCCAGATCCCTGTGTGCTGTAGGTGCTCAGAGCTCCACTCAGCTCCTCAGAGCTCCTCCTACCTCCTCCTGCAGGTATCTGGTGGGTGGGACAGGGATGCAGCATGGGCTTGGGAGGGGACACCATCAGCACTCCTCCTGAGGAAGGGATGCACAGCAGGGGACATAGGGATGGACAGGCAGGTGTCAAGGGCTTACAGAGACTTGCAGCATGGCTCTGTCTGTGACCTGAACATCTCCTCCTCTGCAGAGGTTGGAGAGGCAGTCTTGGGCCTGCTGGTGGCCCAACAGCAGATGGTGCTGGCAGGGTAAAGATGGAGCTGGTGTCAGGGAGCAAAGCAGTGACCTTGTGTACAAACAGGCAGCAGAGGTGGGTGGCAGGGGACAAGGTCTGAGGTGTCACTGCCAGCAGACAGACACAAAGCTACAGTCCTGGGTCTGCTGGTGGACCAGCACGGAGTGGTATGGGTCCTGGAGGTGGTGCCATTCCCTCAGGGAGTGCCACCTGTGCTGCCCACACCAGACCTGGCCTGGAGATGTCTGGCCCAGAGATGTCTGGTCCTGTAGATGCTACAGGAGAACAGCAGCGCCTGAATGTGTCTGCCCTGACCCAGGGCCTGGCACAGGAACACCCTCCTCACTGGCACAGAGACACTCTCCTCACTGGCAAAGGGACACTCTCTTCACTGGCACAGAGACACTCTCTTCACTGGCAAAGGGACACTCTCCTCACTGGCACAGAGACACTCTCTTCACTGGCACAGAGACACTCTCTTCACTGGCACAGGGACACCCTCCTCACTGGCACAAGGACATTCTCCTCACTGGCACAGAGACACTCTCTTCACTGGCACAGGGACACCATCCTCACTGGCACAAGGACATTCTCCTCACTGGCACAGAGACACTCTCTTCACTGGCACAGGGACACCATCCTCACTGGCACAAGGACACTCTCCTCACTGGCAAAGAGACACTCTCCTCACTGGCACAAGGACACTCTCCTCACTGGCACAGGGACACCATCCTCACTGGCACAGACACCAGTTTGCTCTCACAGGCTGCAGTGGGCAATGCCTGGGTGCAAAGCTGAGTGAAGAAGCAACAGGTCCTGAGGTCTGAGGTGTGGAGTTAGTTTGGAGGTCAGAGGCTCCCTGGGCATTCCCTCAGAGGGCATCTACAACCCTCCTGCCCTGTGGGTGTGGCACTGCCTCCAAGGGACGTGGTGACAGCAAGAGCCTGGTCGAGGAGCAGAGGCAGCACGGGCAGAGGGATGGGGCAGTGGTGGGAGCTGTGCCCCATCCAGCTCAGGCCAGAAGAGGTGGTTGGCAGCCCAGGTCTGGAATGCTGGAGGGATGTTCCTGCTGGTTGGGTTTCCAGGGATACCATCCTGGGATGGAAAGGATCTCCGTTTCCACACCCTCCTGCGCTCTGTCTCCTGTATGCCACCTGCAGACTCCAGCAGTGCCCAGCCTCCACTGAGCACACAAGGCGCATCCTGACCACAAACCCAAGTGCCCAGGGGAGCCAAGGAGCCTGCCCATAGCCCAGCCCCCTCAGTGCTCAGTGTTGTGCACTGTGCTATGGTGCCAGGGTCACAGGGAGCCAGCACAGCCCTCAGCACCCTGCAGATCCCCAGTGCACAGCATCCTCTCTTCTCAGAGCTGTCAGAGGCTTCCCAGGAGGGCATTTGGGGCACACCATGCCAGAGTCACTCTGTCCAGGCTCTTTCCAAGCCACGTCATGCTCTGTAATGGTACCCAGCACTGCAGATGGGATCAGGATCCTGCATGGGTGCCTGGGTAGTGTTGAAATGTGCAGGGTTAACCCTGTGCACTACAGCATCCCATTGGGAGAGGGCAGACCTCAGGACTGCAAGGCCAAAGCTGGCTGCTGCCTCCCTAGGAGTTCATTGACAGAGCTTGGGACTGAGATGGTGGCATTGTGGCTGGTGGCAGTGTGGATGGAGGCAGTGTGGATGGTGGCAGTGTGGATGGTGGCAGTGTGGATGGAGGCAGTGTGGATGGTGGCAGCGTGGATGAAGGTAGTGTGGATGGAGGCAGTGTGGATGGTGGCATTGTGGCTGGAGGCAGTGTGGCTGGAGGCAGTGTGGATGAAGGCAGTGTGGATGGAGGCAGTGTGGCTGGAGGCACTGTGGCTGGAGGCAGTGTGGATGGAGGCAGTGTGGATGGAGGCAGTGTGGATGGTGTCAGTGTGGATGGAGGCAGTGTGGATGGTGGCAGTGTGGATGGTGGCAATGTGGATGGAGGCAGTGTGGCTGGAGGCAGTGTGGATGAAGGCAGTGTGGATGGTGGCAGTGTGGATGGAGGCAGTGTGGATGGAGGCAGTGTGGATGGTGGCAGTGTGGATGGAGGCAGTGTGGCTGGAGGCAGTGTGGATGGAGGCTGTGTGGATGGAGGCAGTGTGGATGGAGGCAGTGTGGATGGTGGCAGTGTGGATGGAGGCAGTGTGGATGGAGGCAGTGTGGATGGTGGCAGTGTGGATGGAGGCAGTGTGGACAGTGGCAGTGTGGATGGAGGCAGTGTGGATGGAGAAGGTGTGGATGGAGGCAGTGTGGATGGAGGCAGTGTGGATGGAGGCAGTGTGGCTGCAGGCAGTGTGGATGGAGGCAGTGTGGATGGTGGCAGTGTGGATGGAGGCAGTGTGGATGGAGACAGTGTGGATGGTGGCAGTGTGGATGGAGGCAGTGTGGATGGTGGCAGTGTGGATGGAGGCAGTGTGGATGGAGGCAGTGTGGATGGTGGCAGTGTGGATGGAGGCAGTGTGGATGGAGGCAGTGTGGATGGTGGCAGTGTGGATGGTGGCAGTGTGGATGGAGGCAGTGTGGATGGAGGCAGTGTGGATGGTGGAGCAGGTGTGGATGGGATGGAGATGTGGATGGAGGCAGTGTGGATGGAGGCAGTGTGGATGGAGGCAGTGTGGATGGAGGCAGTGTGGATGGTGGCAGTGTGGATGGAGGCAGTGTGGATGGAGGCAGTGTGGATGGAGGCAGTGTGGCTGGTGGCAGTGTGGATGGTGGCAGTGTAGATGGAGGCAGTGTGGATGGAGAAGGTGTGGATGGAGGCAGTGTGGATGGAGGCAGTGTGGATGGTGGCAGCGTGGATGGAGGCAGTGTGGATGGAGGCAGTGTGGATGGTGGCAGTGTGGATGGAGGCAGTGTGGATGGTGGCAGTGTGGATGGAGGCAGTGTGGATGGAGGCAGTGTGGATGGTGGCAGTGTGGATGGAGGCAGTGTGGATGGAGGCAGTGTGGATGGTGGCAGTGTGGATGGAGGCAGTGTGGATGGAGGCAGTGTGGATGGAGGCAGTGTGGATGGTGGCAGTGTGGATGGAGGCAGTGTGGAGCAGTGTGGATGGTGGCAGTGTGGATGGAGGCAGTGTGGATGGTGGCAGTGTGGATGGAGGCAGTGTGGATGGTGGCAGTGTGGATGGAGGCAGTGTGGATGGAGGCAGTGTGGACGAAGGCAGTGTGGATGGAGGCAGTGTGGATGGTGTCAGTGTGGATGGTGGCAGTGTGGATGGAGGCAGTGTGGATGGTGGCAGTGTGGATGGAGGCAGTGTGGATGGAGGCAGTGTGGACGGTGGCAGTGTGGATGGTGGCAGTGTGGATGGTGGCAGTGTGGATGGAGGCAGTGTGGATGGAAGGTGTGGATGGAGGCAGTGTGGATGGAGGGCAGTGTGGATGGGATGGGGCAGTGTGGATGGAGGCAGTGTGGATGGAGGCAGTGTGGATGGTGGCAGTGTGATGGAGGTGTGGATGGAGGCAGTGTGGATGGAGGCAGTGTGGATGGTGGCAGTGTGGATGGAGGCAGTGTGGATGGTGGCAGTGTGGATGGTGGCAGTGTGGATGGAGAGGTGTGGATGGAGCAGTGTGGATGGAGGCAGTGTGGATGGTGGCAGCGTGGATGGAGGCAGTGTGGATGGAGGCAGTGTGGATGGTGGCAGTGTGGATGGAGGCAGTGTGGATGGTGGCAGTGTGGATGGAGGCAGTGTGGATGGAGGCAGTGTGGATGGAGGCAGTGTGGATGGTGGCAGTGTGGATGGAGGCAGTGTGGATGGAGGCAGTGTGGATGGTGGCAGTGTGGATGGAGGCAGTGTGGATGGAGGCAGTGTGGATGGTGGCAGTGTGGATGGTGGCAGTGTGGATGGAGGCAGTGTGGATGGTGGCGTGTGGATGGAGGCAGTGTGGATGGAGGCAGTGTGGATGGTGGCAGTGTGGATGGAGGCAGTGTGGATGGAGGCAGTGTGGATGGTGGCAGTGTGGATGGAGGCAGTGTGGATGGAGGCAGTGTGACGAGGCAGTGTGGATGGAGGCAGTGTGGATGGGCAGTGTGGATGGTGGCAGTGTGGATGGAGGCAGTGTGGATGGTGGCAGTGTGGATGGAGGCAGTGTGGATGGTGGCAGTGTGGATGGAGGCAGTGTGGATGGTGGCAGTGTGGATGGAGGCAGTGTGGATGGTGGCAGTGTGGATGGTGGCAGTGTGGATGGAGGCAGTGTGTATTGAGAAGGTGTGGATGGAGGCAGTGTGGATGGAGGCAGTGTGGATGGTGGCAGTGTGGATGGTGGCAGTGTGGATGGAGGCAGTGTGGATGGTGGCAGTGTGTATTGAGAAGGTGTGGATGGAGGCAGTGTGGATGGAGGCAGTGTGGATGGTGTCAGTGTGGATGCAGGCAGTGTGGATGGTGGCAGTGTGGACGGTGGCAGTGTGGATGGAGGCAGTGTGGATGGTGTCAGTGTGGATGGAGGCAGTGTGGATGGTGGCAATGTGGATGCAGGTAGTGTGGATGGTGGCAGTGTGTATTGAGAAGGTGTGGATGGAGGCAGTGTGGATGGAGGCAGTGTGGATGGAGGCAGTGTGGATGGTGGCAGTGTGGATGGAGGCAGTGTGGATGGTGTCAGTGTGGATGCAGGCAGTGTGGATGGTGGCAGTGTGGACGGTGGCAGTGTGGATGGTGGCAGTGTGGATGGAGGCAGTGTGGATGGTGGCAGTGTGTATTGAGAAGGTGTGGATGGAGGCAGTGTGGATGGAGGCAGTGTGGATGGAGGCAGTGTGGATGGTGTCAGTGTGGATGGAGGCAGTGTGGATGGTGGCAGTGTGGATGGAGGCAGTGTGGATGGAGGCAGTGTGGATGGTGGCAGTGTGGATGGAGGCAGTGTGGATGGAGGCAGTATGGATGGAGGCAGTGTGGACGGTGGCAGTGTGGATGGTGGCAATGTGGATGGAGGCAGTGTGGATGGTGGCAGTGTGTATTGAGAAGGTGTGGATGGAGGCAGTGTGGATGGTGTCCCTCTGGCACACTTTACTCTGCTTGGTGAGTGGGTGACAAGGAGCTGAGGGATCATGCACCAGCTGTGAGAAGCCTTTTCAGTACAAGGGGATTGCTGGATTGGAGAAGCTATAGAAAATCCTCTCTCCCACCAGCTGCAGAGCTGTAGCCACCATCAGCACTGCTCTGGGTCTTCCTCAGAGCTTTGTGCTGTTCATGAAACCATCAGTCCTGCTCTGCTCCAAGGTTCACTGCAAAGACTCCTGCTTAGCTGCATCCCTGGCCTGAAAGCACTACTCAGTCTCTGCCAGCTGCCTTGGGAACTACTGGAGACCTTTCCAAACCACTGCTGCGTCCCTGCCTGAGCTGCCCTGCAAGCCCATCCCATGATACCACTGATGACAGGATCTCTCCAGCACTGTCTCCAGACAGACAGCTTCCCAGGCAGGCAGAGCAAAAAGCCTGAAGGGACTTCATGCCCTGGGCTGTTCCCAGGTCCTGGTGATGAGTGGTGCAGCCCTGCCCCTGCAGGCACAATCCTCATGCCCCTGAATGGGGAATTGTTGCCACCAGCTGCTGTGTGACAGGCAGGGAGCCCCTTGCCCAGCACAGGACCCAGCATCTCCAGGGATCCAGGATGAGATGGAGGGTGTGTGGCACCCCTCCTCCTGCCCCAAGCCCTCTGTGCAAGTCTGGGGTGAGCTTTATCCAAGAAGTGGTCAACAATGAGGTTACAGTGAGGATGGTGAGACACAAGAACAGGTTGGTCTGGGAAGGCTGTGGATGCCCCTGCCTGGAGGGGTTCAAGGCCAGGTTGGATGAGGCCTTGAGCAACCTGGGCTAGAGGGAGATGTCTGTGCCCATGGCAAGGGGTTGGAACTGGATGATCTTTGAGATCCCTTCCAACCCAACCCATTCTATGAATCTAGGAATCTATGAACAGAGAGAGCCCCATCCTCATGTGGCTGTCCTGGGGACAGCTGCTGGGGGCAGCAGGCTTGGTCCCCTGGCCATGAGCACATGGAAGGGTGAACAACCCCTCCACATGTGGCATGGGTGGGAGCCAGCACCCTGTGGACAGCAGGTAGTGGTTGCTCAGCACTGAGATGGGGAGCAGCAGTGGCCACTGCAGGGGGCTGTAAGCAGGTGCTGAGTGTTCAGTGCTGAGCAAGGTACTCACTGGGCTCAGCTGCCCTGGTGGCTCCAGGCAGAAGGGATGCAGAGATTTCCTTGGCAGGGCTGTGAGGAGGATGCTCTGTGCTCCTGGGCAGCCCAAAGCCCTGTGGCAGGGCACCCTTGCCCACCCTGGCACGGCTGCTGCATTCTCTCAAACTCTGACTCTGAGGGGCTTGGCCGTCCCTTGGGTGCCCAAGGTGGCTGTGCACAGGTTGGATGTTGTCAGCCCTGCCGGCGCTGTCCCCTGCTCCTGCTGCCCCAGCCCAAGGGTGAGTGCAGAGGCCCTGTCACAGCACGAAGTGTCATCAGAAGAATCAAGAGGGGACTTCTGCCTGTCCTCCCTGCTCCCAGACCTGCAAGGGGGGCATGTGCAAGGGGTTTTCCTCCCCATGCACACCAGGACGGAAGGGCAACCCCTCCCCTTCACACCTGAGCCCGGAGTGCAGAGATGCCCGCGGGGCCGTGGCTCAGGCTGCAAGTTCGGCTCTGCCTGCAGCCGGGCAGAAGCAGTGAGCAGGGCCGTGGGGTACGAGGAAGCTGCTCCAGCGGCAGGGAGGACGGACGAGGGGATAGGCGATGGCAGATACTGGGGGGATGGCAGATGCTGGGGGGACGGCAGATGCTGGGGCGATGGCTGATGGGTGGCAGCGGGGAGCCGGTGCCCGCCGTCCGGATGCTGGGGCTGGGTACAACGTGCGCGTTGGTGCGGGGAGGGGGGCTCGCTGCAGAGCCCACCCAGCCCATTGGCTTGCGAGCGGTGACGGACAGGCTGCTCCCTCCCTGCCGAGCCCCAGCGCTGCGAGCGCTGCGCTCTAAGTGCCGCTGCCTCAGCCGCCCCTGCCCGAGCTCCGGGTGCTCGCTCTGCAGCTGTTGGGACAACCGAGGTGCCCCTGTCCCGTGCCCGGTGGCCCTGCCGGACCATGGCATGGGCACAGGGGGATCTGACATCCTCGCTCTTCATCGTCATCGCTTTAGCTGCCTCTCTCTCTGCCACCACCAGCGAAGGTAGGACCCGGGATGGCCCTGGCGTGATGGGGCAGTGGTGGGGGCACCTGTGGGGTGGCTGTGGCCGCCTGGATGTGCCCACAGAGCCTTGTTCCCTCTGCTGGGCTTAGCTTGTCCCTCCTCCCAGGGGAGCGCAGGTCTGGGTTCCTGCCTGCCTGAGTTTGCTGATCCTGGAGCTCTTGCACTGGAGGCTAAACTTCTGAGCTGGCCAGGAGGACTTGATTCCTGCCAGCTCTGCCAGGCCTCCCCTGCCAGGGCTCTGCTGCAGCGTGCAGGGGTGGCTGCCGAGGGGACAGGGACACGGGCACCAGCTCAGCCCTGGTGATCCTCACTGCCAGAGCTGGCGGCAGCTTGGGCCGTGCCTGGTGACTGGGCAGCCCTGGCGATGGGGCGAGAGGGTGGGCAGAGGACAGCATGCAGGAGGTGTGGGGAGCTGGAGGGGCATTCAGGTGGAAAACTTGTCACGAGGGAAAGGGCTGGAAACTTCTGAAGTGGAAAAGAGGGATGCAGTCAGGGACCCTCTCCCGACATCTTGGTGTCAGCCACGTCAGGCCTGCTCCCTCCACCTGACCGCTCTACCCTGCTGCTGGCTGCACTCACCCCTGGCCCTTGTCCGAAGCCCTGCTCCGCACCTCAGGCCCCCCTCGGCTTCGGCAGCACTGCTCCTGCTGCCTGCCACCTGGCCGCCCGCCTGCCTCCTTCCGTGCTGGCAGTGGCGGCATGGCTGCCTCCCAGGATGCCTCCCAGGCTGCCTCCCAGGGCTGCTCTTCCTCATCACCCAGAGCTCTGCTGTTCCCGCTCCTGAGTGTGTCCTTGGCATCATCAGCAGCATCCTTCCTCCCTTCTGCTGTGCCTGAGAGCCACAGCCAGCACGGTGCAGCCCTCTGCAGCGAGCCCCAGCGCCGGCGTCCCTGTGAGGTGCTGGCGGTGCCATCCCTCCCTGGCCTGGCACCACGATGCTTTGTGCACTTGGTGGCACCCCACCAGGCTGGGTCCCTGCACCTGCTGCCATCTTCTCACATCCCCTCCCACCCAGCCTGTCTTCCTCACCTACATTGCCCATTTCCAGCTATCTCTGGGTCTTAACCCTGTTTTCTGCCAGCTGTTCACTTCTTGGCACTCCTCCTGCTCCCTTCCCCACCAGCTTTCCTGCCCTTGTTGGGGATGCATTGGGCTCATGCTGTAGGGGATGGGCTGTGTGGATGCAGGATGGGACCCCAGCACACCCTGCACCCCCAACAGCCCCGGTCCTTGTCATTCACTCCCTGGTGGAGCAGCTGCCCCATTCCATGGGCAGAGTGTGATGCAGGATGCTGCCTGCACTTTCCCAGGCTCTTAGCACTGCTGCCCTGCACCACCAAGCAACCTTCTCTGAACTTGGGCATCAACATCTAATCCTGGGCAGCAGCAAGGGAGGCCAAAGCCTCTTTGCTTTCCTCTGCAGAGGAGATCACTGGATGCTGGGGTGGGTTTTGTGGTGTCTGTATGGACAACTAGGCCCTGGATGCTGTCTGTCTGTCCCCAGCTGGGGAAGACATGACTGTCCTGCAAGAGTTTTGGAAAGTTTTGTTAATGTCAGTAGCAGCCTTGGCCAGGGGGATGTGTGGGGCTGAGAATGAGCCAGGCTCTGAGGACGGCCAAGTGGGCTGGATCTGGGTTAGACTGGACAGAATGTGCTGACTGGCATCAGGATAAACTGTAGAGCCCCGTGGAAAGCTGGTGGTGCTTTGCCCATTGCCCCCAGGGATGCTCGTGCCCCCATGGGTACTGGGGCTCTGCTCTTCAGGGGCACCTCAGCACCAGCTGAGGCCCATGGTATGGGCAGTAGAGTTGGGGATGAGGCTGCAGGCTCCTGCTAGCACCAGGTATCTCAGGGTGGTAGGATGGGCTGGTGGCAACACCCATGCTGGTGAGGTTCTGGTGCCCTTCATTGAGTGCCCTGGCATGGAGATGGGACTAGAAACATGGAGAGATGCTGCAAAGTGCTGCACGGCTCTGGTGCCTCCTGCACTCCACTTGCGCTGGGCTTGGCTACCTCATTTCCGCAGCGTGTGGCCGGTCCGGGCACAGTGTGAGGGCATAGCTGGAGCACGGCATGAGGGTGTAGCTGTGGCACACAAAGATGTCTGCTGCTGCCAGCCATGACCTCTGCCTGCTGCCACCGCCACAGCCTGCTCCTTGCTGTGCACCTCTGGCCATGCCACCCAGAAACCCAACACCCACTGAGGAGCTGCAGGGTAGGAAATCACAGCCACAAAAGAAAATTCAGGCTGGTGTTAGCCGCGGTCCGCTCTGCGCACTGGGAGGCAGCTGGCGTACAAGGATGTGGCTTCAACCTGAAGAAATGGCTTCAGTCCGATTTCCTTCCCTTTCCAAGAGCTCCCAATCCCCTTCCCTTTCAGGAAAGATTTGTTAAGTTTTGAGCTTCTACCTTTTTTTTCACCCCGCTCAGTCTCACAGGCAGAGGGTGTCCTGGAAATGGGAGGAAAAAGGGAACCGCGGTCCCGCATCTCCGCGCGGCAAGATGCATCAAGCACCAAGCCTGGGGGTGGATTCTTCTAGATGGGTGAAAAATTGCAGAGTGTGGAAGATTTTCATCTGGGGCACTGAAAAAAAAAAAAGAAAGAAAGAAAAGATTTGTCTGAAATTGTTGAACTTAGAAAAGGAAGGTAGAAAAGTTCTTTTCAACGATACGGAGATAGTGCCACAGACTGAAATCCCTGCCCTGCCACGCAGCGAGCGGCACAGGGGCAAAAGCAGGGGAGTGGGTGCTTAGGTGACACCACAGGTTGGAGGTAAATGGTAGAATGTGAAAGATCTTTCTTGTTTTGAACACAAACAAGTGGAAATCGGCACATTTGGAGCTGGGGTGGGAGCTGACAAAATCATATTTTCTGCCAGAAAATGGCGCTTCAAATGCTGCTGCTGGTGCTGCCTCCCAGGCGATGCCCTCCGTGAGGTGGGCAACCTTCCTCCCCATCACAGCAAGGAGAACAGGGCCCACGGGTGAGCTTGGGTGGAACCTCAGTAGGGAACAGCAGAAAAGGGGGACCCTGGGACGTCTCCTTCAGCATTTCAGGGCATGCAGGCATGGCCGAGGCAAACACGGGCGAAGAGGACAGGGCGGTGAGCAGAGAGCCTGCTGGGGAGGATGCAGAGTTGGTGGCAGCCAGGGACGTTCACCTTCAGCTGCACCATGGGGTCGGTGATGGAGATGTTTTGTTTCTCCCTGCTACAGGGATGGGGAGCGGGCAAGCAGCAGGAGCCTGGGGAAAACCAGCAGCTTGCTGCGCCGCTGAAACGGGGCCAGAGGAAGGGTTTGTGGCCATCTCCCTGCTAATCTCTCGATAGTAATCTCATTAATTGCCCCTCTGCCCAAACAGAAAAAGAGGGAAAAACTCATCTGTCCCTTTATTCAACACCACTTTTGTACCTTCTGCAGCGATGCCCAAGTCAGGGCTGGGGAGAAGCAAAGCTCTGAAAAGGAGAGGAAATCGCTTTTTTGGGTGGTAAAAAAGGCTGTGAGGATGCTGTGTTCCTCCCTAAGAACAGGAAACGAGGTTTTATGTCCAAGGGCTTTTGGTGATGGGGATGGAGAAGCATTGGTTTAAAACAGGGAGGAGATTTGGGCTATGATTGGGAAAAAAAAACCCACAAACAAAAAAATCCCAACCAAATATCCCAACAACAACAACAAAAAAACCACAAAACCACCCCAACCCCAAAATTAAAACAAACAAACAAAACAATTAAAAATCCTTTTTTCATTGTTCCCAAATTGCTGTTATAAAGCGAACATTTCCCTGATTTTAGGCAGGCTCACAGGAATCTCTTTCTGGCGATAGTTTCATTTCCATCCTTCCCTTATAAAAAAACTTCTGGAAAATCAACACCCCTAAATTAACAGCAAAATAACAGAGCTGCTCGGAGGGCATTTTATTTCTTTTATTTCCATAATTCTGGAATTTTTGCTTCCTGAAGGGTTTGTTTAGAGCAAAAACAAATGGCCACCCGTTTGCTGATGATGGAAACAGATCTGATGAATCCAAATTTAACTACAATCAAAAACCTGCTGAATTACTGTGGGGATACAGAAATTCTTTTCCCTCCCCCCCCCCCTTTTTCCCCCTTCCCCCCCTTTTTTCTCCCCCTTTTTCCCCCTTTTTTCCTTTTTCTTTTTTCCTTTTTCCTTTTTTTACCTTTCCCCTTTTTCCTTTTTTCCCCTTTCTCCTTTTTCCTTGTTCCTTTTTTTCCCTTTCCCTTTTTTTCCCTTTCCCCTTTTTCCTTTTTTCCCCATTTCTCCTTTTTCCTTTTTCCTTTTTTATTGTTGTGGGGTTTTCTGAGGGTTTGGTTTAGTTTTTATTTCGTTGGTTGGTCTGGGTTTTTTGGTGGGGCTTTGGTTGGGTGTTTTTATTTTTTTGTTAGTTTGTTTGTGAGTTTGGTTTTGTTAGAAATTATTAGAAAATGATTTTAGAATTATTAGGAAGTATTTTACCCCCCTAAGAAACAAACAAACAAACAAAACCCCGCACAAACCAAGGAACGCCGGCGCCAGAGATGCTCAGCCAGAGGAGGAGGGCGAGCGGCTCGCCCCGCGGTTCCCGGCGGGTGAAGGTCTCTGTTTCAGCATCAGGACATCCCGGCCGCTCTGCGCTTTGTTCCCGTCGGGTCCTGTGTTCCCGCGTCCCTGCTCGCCTCGCTGGCAGCCTTCGGTGCCGCCTTTATCTCCAGGGGCAAAGCCATTCATATGATAACTCTATTCATACCCTGACACTTTTGGGTAGTTCATTCTCCTAACCCCAGCCTGTTTGCATGGCCAACACTCAAAATTATTCCTCTGCCCCAGAGAAGCGATTAACCCCCTCGGCCCTGCTGGTTCAAAAGTGAGCAAGGGGATCACACGGTCCTGTTCCCAGCAAAAAGAAACAAACCCCCCACGTCCTGCTGGTGTCAACGTGCAGTGCTCAGGGTCATATGTCATATGTTCCTCCACATACAGGAGGAACTCCTTTAAGGATCAGGCCCAGCCACACCAGTAAAGCCTCGTGACACACCAGTAAAGCCTAGTGACATCCAGTAAAGCCCAGGGAACTTTGTCTGGCCCAGGGATACCTCCCAGAAAGGTGTTCAGTGATTTTCCGAAGGCATCAGCAAAGGCAGACCCAGACCTGCCCTCAGTAACTCATCCCAACAGTTCATCAGCCTCAGCCTGAAAAATTCCAGCTGCTCTTTTCCTTAATACAAATTTGCCTTCCTGGCTGTGTCAGGCTTCCCTTGCTGGCTCCAAGAGCTGATCTTTTCCTGCCGTGAAGGCACTCTGAGTGCAGCCGGGCACCTTGCACCCTCCGCGGGCACAAGCAGGTTGGGCTCTGCAGCTTCCCCTCTCTCATATTTCTTTTCCTCCAGCCCTGGTATCATGGCTGTGCCTGTGGTATCTTCTACTCTGTTTCCAGTTCCTCATGTTTAAAATGCCTCAACCATGTCTGTGAGTGGCAACAGCCCTGGCTGCATCCCAGCACCAAGGGCTCACATGAGCCACTGCATCCCGCCTTGGATGGAGTCCCTTCTGTTACCATCAGTAGACTCTGATGGTATTTCCTCACCAGACACATGAGAGATTCAGTCTGTCCCCTCAGATGCTTTTAGTGCTGCTTTTTTTTTTTTTTTTTTGCCTGTCAAAATGGTCCAGTTTGAAAAGTTATGTTTAAGAGAGCAAAGAAATTACCTCTAAAGAAATGAACGTTCAGAATATCACCAGGGTCCAAAGAGCCAACCTTGTTTCAGGTGGCTGAGAGCAAAACAACCCTGCAGAGAAATTGGGAACAAAGCATTCGACAGCCTGAAAAATTGCCACCCAACCTCCCTTCAGATAATCCAGAGGAGTGAGCCTGTTTGCAAAAATCCACATTTCCCAAGTGAATCCTCGAGAGAGGATGGAACTCAGACCTCTGCAGGAGTGCTGGGCTGCAGGAGTCAGCAGGAAGGGTGCTGTAGGATTTTCGCTGCTGGGTGACTCATAGGCTCTGCTCCAGGCACAATCTCCAGCACTAGGTCACTGTGGGGGGCGTGGGAAGTGTCTCAGAGTGACACCAGGGAGTCATAATTCAGGGTAAGTAATCTACAAAATCCCAAAGAGTTAGGTGATAACCGAGTGGCCACGGAGCTCACTGATGGGGAGTGGGAGCACTGAGCTGCTGTGGGATGAGGACCTGAGATGTGGCATTCAGGGCTTGCTCAGTGTGAGCTTTGGCTCCCCAGAAATGCTGCAGGAGTCAGAAAGCTCAGTGGCTAAAGCTGCAAAAGCCTTCCTGTCTGTCCTGCTACACCCAAAAAAAAAGGGGCAGGAGAGGGGTCAGGACTGCTGTGGGACACTGGCACAACGCCCTCTGGAGAGGGCTTCTGTTTCTCTGAGGCTGTTTCTCTCACAGGTTTTGCTTAGCACAGGCAGCAGAGGTGATTTTGTGTCACAAACCTCCTGTTTCTCTGTCACAATATTGCAGTGCCACAGCACCCAGCCTGCCCCCGAACCTGAACCTGAACACTGCAGCCTGGGGGCAAGTGGGTGGTCCTGGTCTGGGTGCAGGTCTGGGGACACTGGTCAGGGCTGCAGAAGCTGCTGGTGTGTGGGTTGAATGGATCAGCTCTGGCTGTGCTTCAGCCAGCTGTGGGGTGGCTGCTCATGGCCAGGCTCCTCTCTGCTCATGGCCAGGCTCCTCTCTGCTCATGGCCAGGCTCCTCTCCTCTGCTCATGGCCAGGTTCCTCTCTGCTCATGGCCAGGCTCCTCTCCTCTGCTCATGGCCAGGCTCCTCTCTACTCATGGCCAGGCTCCTCTCCTCTACTCATGGCCAGGCTCCTCTCCTCTGCTCATGGCCAGGCTCCTCTCTACTCATGGCCAGGCTCCTCTCCTCTGCTCATGGCCAGGCTCCTCTCCTCTGCTCATGGCCAGGCTCCTCTCTGCTCATGGCCAGGTCCCTGCTGTCTCGCAGTGGGGAGGGACACTGTGCTGGAGAGGACTTGCATGAATCCCAGATGGCCAAATTCAGAACTGGGGACACCAGGTCTGCAGAGTCCTCATCTGGGGCTGCAGGGACCCTTCAATTGCCCTCAACACTCCCCAGTGCCTGCCTCCTCCCCAACCTTGCCACAGTTCCTGCTCCTTCCCATGCTCATGGGGGATGTTTCCATGGAATTTCTTGCCTCCCTGACCTTTCTCACCCCCTCATCCTCAGAGCCTTTCCACCTCCTCCTCTGGTTTCTGCCCTGAATTACAACGAGTCCAGCCTCCCCTTGAGCCCAAAACAGCTCCTTCCCCTCTGGTATGAGCTCCTGGATAGGGACATGGGAACGTGTCCTTGCCCCTCACTCTGAGCCTTAGCCCCACATGCCCTGTGCTTAAGCCCTGGGACAGCCCTGGGTTGATCACACCTCCAGTCAGTGATCTGTGTCCAGCTCTGACCACATTTACACCACTGCTGCCACCCTGCCTGGTGTTGCTGTGCAGTGTGTGTGCATTAATTTGAGTCACCTAAGCCAGCATGCCCGATGCAGCCTGGCTGCCCCAGCACTCACAGACACCAGGCCTCTCAGGAACAGTTTGCATCCATATTTTCTCTCCAAGAGAGAATATTTTTTGTTGTTCTTGTTGTTGTTTGGCTTTTGATGTGATTTTATTTTTTCCCTTGGGAAAAAAATTGCTGCCCTGGAATGTCAAGGGGTTCTTTAGCCTTTTTTAGCCTTTAATACTTCATTCTGGGCGTTTTGTTTTGGTTTGTTTCATTTCCAGCATTATTTCATGGCACCTCAAGTCCTGCCAGAGGTTGTGCTGCACATTATCTTCCGTGGCATCATGCAGGGTTTGGAAGGATCAGGCTGATCATTTTATTTTTAAAACCTGAACTGAAGGCTTTTTGTTAGCACTGATTGAACAAACAAGCTTTCTTCCCACATCAAAGCAGCTTCTGCTCCCGGTGTACTGAAAAGGGGGGACCCTCTGGGAAGTCCTTGTGGGCATTGCCGTTCCTGATGCATTACAAAACAATATAAAATTAAATACAGAAAGCTCACAGCAATAATCCTGAGGTCTGAGAAGAAATCCTGGAATGGGAATTTAGGGCAGGGGCAGAAGGCAGCGCCACTGCCTGGCGGCGATTGTTTGAAAAGGTTTCTTTGCAGCATTGTTTGGGGCTTCTTTTTTTTTTCAGCCTTACTCTGACATTTCCAGAAATGTGGAAACCCCACGTTCCTGCTGGATTTGGTCACGTCTTTTACATCTACCACTTTCCTAAGTGTCCTCCCCGGGTGGCTGAGCCAGCGGGTGTGATGTGAGCACCATCCCCGCAGTGTCCTTAGGAGTGCAGCCTGCAGGGCAAGCAGGGACTTGGCAGAGCCTGGATCCAGCCACGTGGGCTGGAGCAGGGGTGAGCAGCACCCCAGGGACTCTGAGCTGACTTGGCTGTGTGTGTCAGAGCAGTGGGGAGCAGCACCCCAGGGACCCTGAGCTGACCTGGCTGTGTGTGTCAGAGCATGGTGAGCAGCACCCCAGGGACCCTGAGCTGACCTGGCTGTGTGTGTCAGAGCATGGTGAGCAGCACCCCAGGGACTCTGAGCTGACCTGGCTGTGTGTGTCAGAGCAGTGGGGAGCAGCACCCCAGGGACCCTGAGCTGACCTGGCTGTGTGTGTCAGAGCAGTGGGGAGCAGCACCCCAGGGACCCTGAGCTGACCTGGCTGTGTGTGACAGAGCAGTGGGGAGCAGCACCCCAGGGACTCTGAGCTGACCTGGCTGTGTGTGACAGAGCAGTGGGGAGCAGCACCCCAGGGACCCTGAGCTGACCTGGCTGTGTGTGCAGAGCATGGGAGCAGCACCCCAGGGACCCTGAGCTGACCTGGCTGTGTGTGTCAGAGGATGGTGAGCAGCACCCCAGGGACCCTGAGCTGACCTGGCTGTGTGTGTCAGAGCATGGTGAGCAGCACCCCAGGGACCCTGAGCTGACCTGGCTGTGTGTGACAGAGCAGTGAGGAGCAGCACCCCAGGGACCCTGAGCTGACCTGGCTGTGTGTGTCAGAGCAGTGGGGAGCAGCACCCCAGGGACCCTGAGCTGACCTGGCTGTGTGTGTCAGAGCAGTGAGGAGCAGCACCCCAGGGACCCTGAGCTGACCTGGCTGTGTGTGTCAGAGCAGTGGGGAGCAGCACCCCAGGGACCCTGAGCTGACCTGGCTGTGTGTGTCAGAGCAGTGAGGAGCAGCACCCCAGGGACCCTGAGCTGACCTGGCTGTGTGTGACAGAGCAGTGAGGAGCAGCACCCCAGGGACCCTGAGCTGACCTGGCTGTGTGTGTCAGAGCAGTGGGGAGCAGCACCCCAGGGACCCTGAGCTGACCTGGCTGTGTGTGACAGAGCAGTGGGGAGCAGCACCCCAGGGACCCTGAGCTGACCTGGCTGTGTGTGTCAGAGCAGTGGGGAGCAGCACCCCAGGGACCCTGAGCTGACCTGGCTGTGTGTGTCAGAGCATGGTGAGCAGCACCCCAGGGACCCTGAGCTGACCTGGCTGTGTGTGTCAGAGGATGGTGAGCAGCACCCCAGGGACCCTGAGCTGACCTGGCTGTGTGTGTCAGAGGATGGTGAGCAGCACCCCAGGGACCCTGAGCTGACCTGGCTGTGTGTGTCAGAGGATGGTGAGCACCCCAGTCCTACAGTGCTGACCCGGCCGTGGGTGCTTGGAGCACTGATGAGTTACCATGGTGCTGATCCAGCTGCATGTACCAGGGCATGGTGAGCAGCACCCTGCTGCTGTGGTGCTGACCCAGCTGCATGTAGCAGGGCATGGTGAGCAGCACCCTGCTGCCGTGGTGCTGACCTGGATCTGCAAGGCACATCCCCTGTGCACAGCTCCCAAATGGGAAGAGCAGAGCCACCCTCCAGGATTGCTGTTTTACATCGGAGCCCCAGGACCTGGCCTTGTCCCTTGGTGACTGAATGAGGCTTTTTCTTTCTTTAAATATTGTCCCGGGGAGGGGAAGATGAAAGCAAAGCCTCCTGTCCTGTCCCCCTGCCATGCTCCCAGGCCAGTAGGACACAGCTTTGCTGCTCGGCTTTGCCTCTCAAGTTGGCAAGGTCGTGGCTGGCTATTGAGCACACCCCTGGATTAAACGGTGGGACACAAATAGCTGACCCACCCTGGCCCCACCTGCCCCTTCCAAGCCCTGCCTCAGCCTGTGGGAGATGAACGCTGCTGCCTCTCGCTCTCCTGCTCTCAGAAAGCCTCTCCCTGTCCATTTCCCACACCTCGACTCTGTTTCTGCTGCAGATAACCCTCCCCGTGTGGTTCCCCTACCAGTTGGGGCTGGGGGGCTGCTGTGGGGTGTGCAGACAGAGAGCAGGAGCTCCTAACCATGCTGATAAGAGTTTAATTATCGATTCAAAAGGCGTTGTTGCATGGAGGGAGCTTTGCTGTGAATCTTGGGAAGCTTTTGAAGTTGTGAAGGAGAGGAACTGAAGCCCAAGGGAACAGGGCTGCTCCCACTGACCCTTCCTCCCCATGCCTGCACTACAAAGCCCCTGCCTGGGAAGGAGATGGTGGAGTAATTAGAGTGAGGACCGCAGTGGGTTAACAATTAGTGAGAGAGCTCAGAGCCCTGTTTGGCCCCCACTGCTCTTCTAGAGGCTGGGGCTCAGCACATCCCCCAGCATGCTGCCCTTGGGCTTGCCTCACCACCCTACCATGCACCCCTGGGTGGGCTGGGGATCCAGAGGCTCCCTGGGCTGGCAGCTGTGGCTCACACAGCACCATTCCTAAGCCCAGGATGCTTGCATGTGGAACTCCAAGGTGTCCTTGCATCTGTTTGTAGGGTTGGGATGGATCCCTGCAGGAGTCACAGCTGCCATTGTGAGTGCTGGGAAGGGTTTCTGAGCTCTCTCTTTACAGGCACAGACCCAGAGCCAGAGCTGCATGGGCTGGAGCACAACAGACACCTCTGGGTGCCAGGCCCTGCCTTGGCTTCCTCACTTGGCCCCAGTGCTGTTTGGAACTTGGTAGATACAGGAATGGACATGGATGCAGGCAGGGATGCAGAGACAGACACAACACTGTGGGTAAAAATAAATGACACAGATGCACCATAGATACCATGCACATCTGCATTCCAGGCACCATGCACATCTGCACCCCAGGCACCATGCACATCTGCAACATGTACACCTTGCACATCTGCACCCCAGGCACCATGCACATCTGCATCATGTACACCATGCACATCTGCACCATGTACAGAATGCAAATCTGCGTCATGTACACAATGCATATCTGCACCCCAGGCACCATGCACATCCGCACCATGCACATCTGCACCATGTACACCATGCAAATCTGCATTCCAGGCACCATGCACACCTGCACCATGCACACCATGCATATCTGCATCATGTACACCATGCAGATCTGCATCCCAGACACCATGCACACCTGCATCATAATCACAGGCCCCTAGTGTTGGGCTCCTGCACAGCTTGCAGCAGTCCTGCAGCGTGCAGCACTCCTGCAGCATGCCATGAAGTGACTTCCTGAAGGAGCAAGGGGGCCTGGCCTTGCGTGAGACTCTGCCCCAAGACCCCAGTTGGAAGCGACCTGCTCGCTCCTAGGTGCTTCCATCCGAGCAGGCAATCAGGCCTGACAGCTTTTCCAGGAGCGCCACAATGTCCCCTGACACCTCCTGGTGTTTTGGCTCAATGCACCGAGGCAAGGCCAAGGCACAGAATAGGGAAAATACAAAATGGTGCTCAGGGAAACAAAATGGAGCTGGCAGTTTGAGACTGATCCGTGCAGACAGTCCATAACATTCAAGAGAATGCCCAGCTGTAGCACAGAGGGCTCCCAAACCGGCACCTTCCCTGAGAAGCCTGCAGCTGAAAGGGCTCCTTTGTGGCAGCTCCGGCAGCCAGGGAGGGCTCCCTCCAGGCAGCAGCACAGCCAGGAGATCACCTGCAAGGGACTGCACCAGGCCCTTGTCAACCTTGTGTGGGTCTGCAGCCTGCTCCTGAGATGGGTGGTTGGGTTTGGGCAGAGAATTGGTGCCCCTGTCTGTGACAGTGCTGCTGGAAGGTTGCTCGTGGCCTCAGACGTGAGCTGTGCCAGGAGCTAAGGCAGGGCTGCTGGACTGGCAGTGCCGCTGGCTGTGCAGTGCCCACTGCAGCGGGCTCTGTGGGTATGGCTCCTGTGTGCTCAGGGGAATGCTTGCTAAGGGATGGAAGGAAGAACTTTTCCCTCTTCCTGCCAAGAGCCACATGCAATCTGCTCCACCAGGGAGAAGCTGTCTAGTGGTTTGTGCACCAAAGCCCCCGTGGGTAGGCAGCTCCTCCAGCTCTGCTGGGTGACAACCACACAGTGCCCACGGTAGGGCTGGGTGTAGCAAGCTGCCTCATGCTCCTGCACACTGCTGTGCAGACGAGCCTGGGGCAGTTCCACCTCAGCTGCTCCTTCTCAGCACCATTCCTTGCAGCACGATGCTCCAGCTGTATGGACCCCAGCCTGCACAGGGTCCTCCTGCCTCCCCGAGAGCAGCCAGAGGCAGCCGCGGCCACAGCTGAGCATCTCAGCGTGGGAAAGAGGGTGCAGGAACCACGGCAGGAGGGAGAGAGGGGCTGCAAGAGCTGTCCCCTCCCCACAGCCTGCCCGCTGAGGGTCACCAGGACCATGCTCCTGCTCTGTGAGCAGGGAAACTCTTGAGCCTGGGCTCCTGCTGGGCGAATTACCCAGGGAAAATAGGCAGAAAATCTTCAGATTAACAATAACAAATAAAAATGGATTTGAGATCTCTGAGGTAATTACTCCGTGCTGAGGGCAAGAGGCCTCTCTAGCAGTGGGAGCAGCACCGTGCGGGGAGCGGAGGGGCTCGGCCTGCTGTTGGGCCAAAGGAGTCACACAAGAAACCCTGGAAATTCTTTCAAATTGTTCTGCTAACATTAATAAATGCCTCAAAAGCTGCTAATCTGCTCTGTCAGGAGCATGACGTCCGGGTGTTTCACAGCCAGCTCACGTCTCCGCTCCTCTCTCCCACTGCTCTCCTTCCCTGCCTGGTAATAGTAAATGAAAGTGGCACCAGTTCCTCCAGCTGCCTGCACCAGCACCACGCTGAGCCCAGCCTCTGCCAGGGCTGGGGACACTGTCCTGAGGTGCCTTGTCCCCACCCTGACAGCCTTACACTGAGCCCACCCTGCCTCAGAGCCCAGGCACCAGCCGAGCACCCGCACTGCAGCAGGGACCTGACCACCCTGCCTCGAGGTCCAGCCCAGTGCTGCTCCAGGGTGAGGACAAGCAGCCAGCCTGGACACAGAACCCAGCACAGGCTTGACCTGGGTGGCTGCAGGGCAAAGAGCACTGGGAGAAAGCTGGAGGCACTGGAAGTCTCTGAGGGAGCCTGGTGCTGCTGAGGGGTGACAAGACATGGGCACATTGGTGTCAGTGCCCTCTGTACTCATTCCCAGGGCTCAGGTCACCTTGCCAGAACCCACCCCCACAGCCTCTATGCCTCTGGATCTGCATCCTGGAGCCAAGGCTTGTGGTCCTTCCCCACATGCTGGAGGAAAGCTGAGCAAGCTGAGGCATTCCCAGGCTGCAGTGAAGCTCTCCTCTGCCTAATGCTGCAGGCTCTGGGCATGGTGCTCACAGGCAGCCAGTGACACGCAGGGGCAGCTCTCTGTGCATCAGCAGTGTTGTGACATCCCTATCCCCCCCACAGCTGACACTGCACAGGGTTCCAAGGGAAGCTCCTGAGCACCTTCAAAGGCATCCTCACCTCTCCCCAGGCAGAAGCTGCTCCCCTCTGCCAGCAGACTTGCCCTTGTCTCCTTGTTAAGCTGGGCACCTGGAGGTGGCAGAGCTTTCAAAGGGTTGGCTTTGATGAGCCTCCTCATGCAGCCTGCCCCCCACTGCCTGGCCTCTCCAGTGGGGGTCACCAGGACAGTGGGGATCACTTTGTGCTGGAGCTGGGCACTGTGCTGTGTAATTACAGGGGCTGCAGGAGTCCAGACTTCAAACCAGTGGTGCTGGGAGGGCTGTGAGGGTAAAGGGTTTGGCAGAGACCCTGGAGGAGAAGTGTCCAAGTGAGGAACAATGCTCTGATCCCTCCAGTGTTGGCCCAGGGTGGGACTGATGGACAAGCTGAAGTTTGGAGTTTGTTTCTCCAGCTCCCCCTTGCTTTGCAACCTCTCTGACCTGCTCTGCAACCCCATACCCTCTCCCCCCCCAGCCTGCTCTCTGCAGCCCCCTCACCTCCATAATGTCCTAGGACTAGGCCCATGGATGACTGTAGGAGACATCAGGAGGAAGCTCTGCACCATGAGGGTAGTGAAATACTGGAACAGGCTGCCCAGGGCTGTGGTTAAGGCCCCATCCCTGGAGACATGCAAGGTCAGACTGGACATGGCCTTGGCAGTCTGCTCTTGTTGGAGGTGTCCCTGCTGCCTGCAGGGGGTTGGACAGGATGACCTTGGAGGGCCCCTTCCAACCCAATGCAATCTGAAGCTGTGAGTGGGGTGTCAGGAGGGGTCATTTGTGGTGGCCTAGTTCCTTGCCCCTTGGGGATGAGCAGAAAGCCTTTAATGAAATATTTTGTTCCTCTCTTTTTCAGTGAACTTGCTGGACACGTCCACAATCCCAGGGGACTGGGGCTGGATGACTTATCCCTTGCATGGGGTGAGTATGAAGGGGCTGTTGGCACATGGGGGTGCCCATGGGCAGGGTTCATGGACATCTCAGCCCTGGGCTGGTGCCCTAGGCAGTGCTGGTGGGGTACAGAAGCTGTGTCTGGTGGGAAAATGCTAGCCTGAAAGGACAGCAGTGGGGATGTGGCTGGTTTGGAAATGTTCAACTCTCCATGTCCCCTGGCAGGTTGTCACCAGGTCCTGAGCTTTGAGGGCACTCAAGATCTAGGTCACTCCACAGGCACTCAAGCTGAGAAGGATCTCAATGCTCACTGCCCCAGGGCAGACCAGCAGGAGCAGCCCAAAGCAAATGGGAAGCTCTCAGTGCCTGTGATCAGGGAGTTTGCTGTGGGAAGAGATGCAGAGGAGCATCCCCTGTGGATGGTTTCTGGTTTCTGGTGGGGGTGGGGATGTGGTGACCCTGTGGCTGTGGCTGGGGGGATGTCAGGGTGGTGACCCTCATGTGGCTCTGCCATCTCCACTGGCTGGATCCTCTCCACACCTCCCTTCACCTGCATTCCTCTGCCCAGGTTCTCTTGCTGCAGCAGCTCTCTGCAGAAGGTGTTTCAGGTGGCAGGGGTGACCTGGCTGGAAGGATTTTGCTCCTCCATTTAGAGAGCAGAAGCAATCCATAAATCCAGACAGGACCAACTGCAAGGCACAGTGGGGTCTGCTGCCTGCACTGGATGTGTGGAATTGGGGATTGCCTACCTGGCTTTTGCTGGGTCTGGGTTTTTCATGTCCACTCTGTTTCATCCCCTCTCTGAACTAAATGGTCCTAATCTTTTCAATTCCACCTCCCACAGAACTCTTCCCAGGCCTCTAATCGTTTCCATTGATCTGCTGCTCCAGCCTGGCAGAGGCAGCACTGCTTGAGCAGGGCTGATCAGGACTCTGAATTCAGCACAGCATCAGTGCTCAGCGCCCCCCCCGCCCCGCCCTCCCCCCCCCTCCCCCTCCCCCCCCGAGGTTACTCCTGAGCCCAGCTCTCCTTTTAGCAGTTAGCTGTGCCAGTGGTGCCTACCCTGGCATGGTGCAGAGGTACAAGGTCAGAGGGGAGCAGGGAGCTAATGTGAGGAGATCTCCTGCACAGCTCCAGAATGGTCAGCTCACTGCAGCCCCAGAGCAGCTCAGCTCTCAGAGACAAACAGCCCTGGCCACAGCACTGCTGCTGCTGCTAAACCCTCCAGCTCTGGCCACAGCACTGCTGCTGCTGCTAAACCTCCAGCTCTGGCCACAGCACTGCTGCTGCTGCTAAACCCTCCAGCCCTGGCCACAGCACTGCTGCTGCTGCTAAACCCTCCAGCTCTGGCCACAGCACTGCTGCTGCTGCTAAACCTCCAGCCCTGGCCACAGCACTGCTGCTGCTGCTAAACCCTCCAGCTCTGGCCACAGCACTGCTGCTGCTGCTAAACCCTCCAGCTCTGGCCACAGCACTGCTGCTGCTGCTAAACCTCCAGCTCTGGCCACAGCACTGCTGCTGCTGCTAAACCCTCCAGCTCTGGCCACAGCACTGCTGCTGCTGCTAAACCTCCAGCTCTGGCCACAGCACTGCTGCTGCTGCTAAACCTCCAGCCCTGGCCACAGCACTGCTGCTGCTGCTAAACCTCCAGCTCTGGCCACAGCACTGCTGCTGCTGCTAAACCTCCAGCTCTGGCCACAGCACTGCTGCTGCTGCTAAACCTCCAGCCCTGGCCACAGCACTGCTGCTGCTGCTAAACCTCCAGCCCTGGCCACAGCACTGCTGCTGCTGCTAAACCTCCAGCCTGGCCACAGCACTGCTGCTGCTGCTGCTAAACCTCCAGCCCTGGCCACAGCACTGCTGCTGCTGCTGCTAAACCTCCAGCCCTGGCCACAGCACTGCTGCTGCTGCTAAACCTCCAGCCCTGGCCACAGCACTGCTGCTGCTGCTAAACCTCCAACCCTGGCCACAGCACTGCTGCTGCTGCTAAACCCCCCAGCCCTGCAGCCCTGCTGGGAGCAGGCTGCTGTTAAAAACCTCTTGCTCTGTGGGGATGCCTGGTTTGGGTTTCCAGCCACTGGACCTTCTGCTGTTGTCTGCATGAGGAATGACAGAGTGGCAGGGGTTGGAAGGGACTTTGCTGCAGGCAAACCACCCACCCAGGTACAGTGCTGGATGCCTAGGGCCAGGGACATCCTTGGGGTCCTCAGCTCTTATAGAATCACAAAATCGTAGAATAGGAGGGATTGGAAGGGACCTCTGGAGACCATCCAGTCCTAACCCCTGCCAGAGCAGGGTCACCCAGGGCAGGTCACAGAGGTGGGTCTGGAAAGTCTCCAAAGAAGGAGACTCAACCTCTCTGGGCAGCCTGCTCCAGGGCTCAGCACCCTCACATCAAAGAAGTTTCTCCTCATGTTGAGGTGGAACCTTCTGGGTTGCAGTTTGTGCCCACTGCCCCTTGTCCTGTCACAGGACACCACTGAGAAGAGCCTGGCCCAGGCTGGCCCCTTCTTGCCAACTACCCTCCAGATATTTGTAACCATTTCCCAGGGCTCTCAGCCTTTCCTCCTCACAGAGGTTCTAGTCCCTGCAGCATCCTCATTCCCTCCCTTGGGTACCCTCCCTTCGACACTCCCCAGTACATCCTGTCCTCTGGAACTGGGGAGCCCAGAACTGGACAGAATACTGCAGATGTGATCTCACCAGGACAGAGTAGAGAAGGAGGAAGAGAACCTCCCTTGACTTGCTGCTCACACTCTTTTGAGTGCCAGGAGACCATTGGACTTCTTGGCCACAAGGGCACATTCCTGTCCCACAGAGAACTTATTCTCCACCAGGACTCCCAGGTCCTTCTCCATGGAGCTGCTTTCCAGCAGGTCCCCCCTCACCTGTACTGGTGCAGGAGTTTGTTCCTCCCCAGATGCAAGACTCTACACTTGTTCTTCTTGAACCTTAGGAGATTCCCCTTTACCCACTTTGCAGCCTGCCCAGGTCACCCTGGATGGCAGCACAGCCTGAGGGGTGTCAGCCACTGCTCCCAGTTTGGTACCATCAGCAAACTGGCTGAGGGGCCAATCTATGCCCTCACCCAGGTCACTGATGAAGATAAATCCATCTGAGCTGGCTGTCCTGGGGACACATGGGCATGACTGGGCAGGGCCTTGCAGTCCCTAAGCAGAGCAGGGGTTGTGCCTCCAGGTGCCTCTCAGCACATCCACAACCAGTTAAGGTGCAGCATCCTGCATTGTACATCTGCAAATCCAGAGGTGAATCCTGGTCCCCAGCCCAGTAGGACTCCCAGGGGTGATGAGTTAGAGGACCTCAGGGTGCCTGGCCTGGCTCACAGGGCAGTCACCCCTGGGCTGCTCTCTTGCACTACAGCAGCATCCCAGCAGCTCCTGCCCCCTGCCGCATGGCTGAGGTCTCCACCTCATTAGTGAGGTTTAGGCAGGAACAGCTAACACTGGGTGCCAAAAACCAAAGAGCAAACCCAACAGCCCAGCTCTGAAGTGTCCCCCTGCAAGACCTGGGTGAGTCATGGGGCACCCACCCTGTGCTTCTGCCTGACTTGTGGCCCTGTTAGCAAGAGGATGGTCACAGAGCTGTGTGAGAAGTGCCCTGGACACCTTCATAGACACCTTCAGAGGACTGCCTGAGCTCTGCTGTGACATTCTTGTAGGAACAACTTTACATATCTTTTCCAGCTGGATGCTTTGATAGCTCCTCTGAACACTTCTCTGCACTGTGATTCCTCCTCCATGGGCCATTGCATCAGACATCCTTTAACCTCCTGCTGGTCCTTCAGCTCCAGGTGCTTTCTGAGCAGTAAATTTGGACTTGGATTCAGTTGCCATCAGCAGAAAGGTGGTAGGACAGGGTGCTGGTGTCTCAGAGAAGCTGCTGAAGAAGAACTGTACTTGCTCTTGGCACCAAATCGTGAGCAGCCCCTCAGCAGGGTTCAGATCCAGATGGGAGGGAAGATGGAGGACTCAGGCTTGGTAGCCTGGGACCACATTGCTCCAAGCCTGGTGTGATCTCTGTCCCAGGAAACAGTCTGGATTTGATGGTCATCACCTCAGCACTACTGCTGGTGTCCCTGGGGTTGTTCCTGCCCTGTGGCTTGCCCAGGGCTGGGCAGTTGCTGTTGTGGTGTGGAGATGATGTGCTGTGAAGCTGGATTGTATTTGAGGTCCTTTGCTTTTGTTGCCATTTCCTTAACTCCTGGGGGTATCAAGGAGATTGTGGCCAGCAGGTTGAGGGAGGTCCTCCTCCTGCTCTACTCTGCCCTGGTGAGGCCACATCTGGGTTCCCTGGTTTAAGAACAGGGACTCTGGTACAGCAAAGGGCTACAAAGACGTTGAGGGCACTGGAACAGCTCTGTGATGAGGAAGGGCTGAGAGAATTGGAGCTGTTTAGCCTGGAGAAGGACAGCCTGAGGGGGATCTGATCAATGATGATCAATACTTCAAGGGTGGGTGGCAGGAGGCTGGGGCCAGGCTTTGCTCAGTGGTGCCCAGGGACAGGCCAAGGGGCAGTGAGCACAGACTGGAACATCAGAAGTTCATCTGAACACGAGGAGGAACTCCTGTAATTTGAGGTGGTGGAGCCCTGGAGCAGGCTGCCCAGAGAGGTGCTGGAGTCTTCTGCTCTGGAGCCATTCCAAACCCACCTGGATGTGTCCTGTGTGACCTTCTCTAGCTGACCCTGCTCTGGCAGGGGGGTTGGACTTAATAATGTTCAGAGGTCCCTTCCAGCCTCTAACATTCTGTGATTCAGTGATTCAGATCCTCCTGCTGGAAAAAGATGACAGTGCTGCCCCTCATGCTGTCCTGCTGCTGCCTGTGCTGCCTCAGCCCAGCAGTGCTGTGTGCTGGGTGCAGGATTTACCTGCAGTGTCCCTGCTCCATCCAGGGAGCCTTCACAGCATCCTTCTGCTGACTGGGGCTCCCCAGCTGAGGTCACATCTCTTTGTGCTTAACCCACATCTCCACTGCCTTGCCCTGTGTGAGCTCCAGGCCAGCAGATGTGTGGGAAGATGATCTGAGAGGTCTCTTCCAGCCCAGATGATTCCCTGGTCCTCTGAGGAGCTCTGGGTGGGTCTTTGCATGGCACTGAACAGCACAGAACCTCAGTCCCCTGCCTGAGCAGCTCAAGAAGGGGTCTTGTGCCCTCTAGTTCAGTCCCTGGTGCCCTACAGTTTGCTTTCCAGCACCTGTCCCAGCTCTCTGGGGCTTCTGGGGGTGCCAGGAAAAAGAGATCCCAGAGCTGCTCCCACAGCCAGGGCAATGATCTGAAGCATCAGCACTGCAAAACTGGAAGGGTACCACCTGCAAAGTCCTAATGTTTTCATCACACCTGGGGGCAAGGTGACTCTGCCGCACAGGAAGGGTTTTCTTCTCCCTTGGCTGGCTGTGACCAGCAGGAGCAGAGGAGCTGGGGGCTGGGAGCAGCAGGCTCCGTGAGGGTCAGCAGCACCATCAGCCCTGGGCAGTGTCAAGCCGTCAGGGAGGCAATCACTGCCTGTTTTGACATTTTCTCTTGCCGGACAATTAACTGAGGGGTAATAGGCTGTAATTGCTGCTCAGGGGTTTAATTGCATCCCCCCCTCAGCTCCACCCCGGAGACACGTGCAGGAAGCGGAAGGGTCACCAGGAGCAGCCCCGTCCCGCAGCCTGCGGCTCCTCTCAATTAGAGCTTCAAAGGGCTCCCAGGAGCTTTGCAGCTCGCTGCAGCCCCACAACAATTCCCTCTGCTCTGAAAATTAAACTCCTGTCGCTGCCGTGGAGAGCCTGCCCGGCCTCTCCTACACCTCTGCTGTCCCAGCTCTCCCCAGTAAAACACCCCAGTGCCCTTCTCTCCCTTCTCCTTGCCTGGTACATGACCTGCTGGATCAGAGGGCACCTGATCAGCCCCTCTGCAAACTGCTCTCCTACTGACTAATTAAAAGGCTGATGAGATAAGTCAACATATTATTAATAATTATTGTATTGTCTCCTCTGATTCACCAAGTCAAACAGGAAATTATTCTGTTCAGGCACAGGCTGTCTGAGGAGCTTGAATGATGCCTCACAAAAGCTAATTGCAACTGGAGCACCTCCAGTGCTGGAGAAAGGCCTCCCCATGCTGCCCATGAGCCCCTGTCTGCCTCTCACCAGAACCTCTGTGCTCAGGCCCCACAGCATCCCACCCCCTGCCCAGGCTGGGCTCAGCTGCCCCAATGCCTTCCATGCTTCACGTTGGCTTTGCTGGTGGGAGCCCCAGGAAAGACCTTCAGAGGTGGTTTGCATGTCCCCAGCCTGGTTAAGGGAAATATCCTGAGGCCTGGGCACAAACAGCCAAGAACACTGTCCTTGTTCTGAAGAAGCTGAGAGAGAAAGCTCTCAGAAAGCCACCAGACCTGCCTGAGCAGCCACCTCAGACACATCCCCCCTCAGCAGTACAGGGGTGGGGATCTCATGCTGGTGGTCGGTGCTGCTCTAAGTGTCTTGGGACTGAGCTGTCTGCAGAGCAAAGCCTATGCAGAAGGGCTCTGCCTCTGCCTGGCTCTGTTCCTGCAACCAACAACCACTTCATGATGGATGAAACCCAGCTGCTGTGCCAGCTCTGCTACAGACAGGGTGCCCCTTCGCCCAAGCCCACACCACAAAAGCCCTCTCCCCAGTCCAAGCTGTGCTCTGTGTTTGCCATTTCAATCCCCATCACAGTCATATCTTTCTCCTTGGAGCATCAAAAGCAACTTGATAGTCTCCCACCTGCCCAAGCCATGTCTTGTGTCCTCCACCACTTTGGTGTCTGTGCTGTTTCTTGAGTTTCTCTCCCAGTGCAGAACCTCTGCCTGGCTCCAGGAGCACCAGCAAGTTACAGGGCAGGCTGCAGTGAGACTCATTTTCTTTGGAGAAAGAGATGAGTAGGGATGGAATGTTGGAAAACAAAGACTGAGGTTGCGTAACTGAGATAAGAGCTCAGCTCCCAGTACTTGCTCAGGCAGTGCTGGGTTATTGCTAATTCCCCAGGTGCTGGTCACTACCAGGAGTTAATCAGCTGCAGTGCAGCTCAGGGTAGTTAACTGCCTGACAAATCCCTCCTTAGCCCCAGCAGTGTCTGATTCTGTGGGGATTATCTCCACTAATGCATCCCATCTGATGATTTATAGCTGCCAGAACAGCCCTCCCTTTTTCCTCTCTCTCAGTGACAGGGGTGGCCAGGACCTGCTGGCTCCTGGGGAGGTGCTCAATGCTTGCCCTCAGGAGGTGCTGGCAGACCTGGCAGCCCTCTTGGAAGCTGTCCCAGGGCTAGGGAGACCTCACAGGATCATGGAATGGTTTGGGTTGGAAGGGACCTTAAAGATCATCCAGTTCCAGGCCCCCTGCCATGGGCAGGGACACCTCCACTCAGGGCCTCATCCAGCCTGGTCTTGAACACCTCCAGGGAGGGGGCAGCCACAGCCTCCTTGGGCAACCTGTTCCAGTGTCTCCCCACCCTCACTCTCAAGAATTTCTTCCTACTCTCCAGTCTCAATCTCTCCTCTCCCAGCTTCAAGCCACCTCATCCTTCAGCTCCATCCATAGGCAGTGCAGGGCTGGTGGGAGGCCAAGCTGGTGCTCCAGGAGGACTGTGGTGTCTCCTTGCATGTTTGCCCCCCACATTCCTCCTTCTTCTCCCCACTCTTCTGCACCACACAGGCCCTGGGAGGCTTCTAAAACCTTGCTCAGCTGCCTTGTATCTTGGGTTTGCCTCTTTTGCCTTGCATAATCTGGCAAATTTTTGATAGCTGGTGTTGACTTTAATGTAAGCTGTGAGCCCAGCCCCTGCATACAGATGCAGGCAGGGCCCCCTGGCCTGGGCTCACCACCTTCCTGATGATGTCCTCATCTCTGTCTCACTGGGGGATCTTATCATGGTGACAGGGGCTGGGATGAGCTGCCTTTGATAAAAGCCACTTCAAACTGTCAGCCAAGAGCAGGAAGTGCCAGGAGCTGGCAGCTCTGGAACCAGTGGTGCCCAGCATCAGAGACTCCCCTGCCCTGGGAGCCTGTTGTGGAGGTGAAAGAGAAAAACCCTTCAAGTCCTGGGGATGCCTGAAGTGAGTCACAGAACCACAGAATCACAGAACAGAGCTGCTTGGAAGAGGCCTCCAAGCTCACCCAGTCCAATCCTCCAGCCAGCACTGCAGGCTCAGCACCAAACCATGTCTGTAAGCACCAGGCCCACAGGCTGCTGGCACACCCCCATGGATGGGCACTCCAGCACTGCCCTGGGCAGACAATTCCAATGGCTGAGATCCCTTCCAGGGTACAAATCTTTTCCAAGCTCCAGCCTGAGCCTCCCCTGGAGGCTTGGAACCATTTCTGATCCCTTACATCTCAAATGTGCAGCAGGGCCTGGTAGAGCTCGTGAGCTGTGTTGCCTTGTGGCACCCTGGGCAGCTGTACCTGTGGCATCTGAGGCAGCAGTTGAGATGGCCTTGGCTCTCCTCCATGCACTGCCACTGATGGCAGAGCTCTTGTGCTGTGGGCCAGTGGCCCTGGGCTTGTGTTTTGGGCTGGTCCATGGGGAAGACCTGACAGTCCAGAGGCTGGGCAAAAAACTCCAGGTCTGACAGTGATGCTGCAAATGCCACCCAGCCCAGTTCTCCCTGTGGTTGATGCCAGCCATTGCTGGTGCAGAATGGACATTTCACTCCCTGCTCTGCCAGCAGTGAGGATGCTGCCAGCTCTGGCAGTGCCACAGGGACACTCAGCCATGAGTACCATCTCTGCCAGATTTGAGAGGCAATTGGATGTCTGGAGACCCGAAGCAACCACCCCAGCTGGAGTCTAAGGAATTCTGGTGCCCACAACAACCTGATGTTTCCTTTTCTGGACACTCCTTGAGAGCTCTGAGCCCCAGAGTGGCTCAGCCCTGCTCAGCACCTGCTGCACACTCTCCCAGGCAGCTCTGCCTGGCTTCCCATCCCATGGAGCTCAGCAGGAGCAGACAGGAAGCAGCTGCTGCCTTCCTTTGTGCTCCATTCATTTCAACGACTTCCACACCCTCCCAGCACCGCATGGGGGCAGGGGCAGGGAGCTGTGCAGGGAGCTGTGCAGGCAGGTGAGCACCATGCAGGTAGTTTCCTGCTGCTGCTGTGAATGGCAGATTGAGCACAAGGAAAGAGACTTGGGCTGAAGCCTCCCAGGTGCCCACTGCCATCAGCCTCTGATACCAGACCAGACTCATACAAGCATTGCTGTCTGCAGTTAGGGCTGTGCTTCATCCTGCTCTCCTTCAGGGTAGGCAGTGAGAGTGGCTGCCCAGCTGGGTGCTGGGTGAGGTCTGCTCATCCTCATTGTCCCTTGTGGCTGCAGTGATCTCTTGTCCAGATGCAGTTGCAGGAGCAGAGGGAGTTCACAGAAGCACAGAACGCTCTGGGTTGGAAGGGACCTCCACAACTCATCCAGTCTAACCCCCTGCAGTCAGCAGGGACATCCTCCACTAGATCAGATTGCCCAGAGCCCTCTCCAGCCTGACCTTGAATATCTCCAGGGATGGGCCCTAACCACCTCCCTGGACAACCCGTTCCAGTGTTCCACCACCCTCGTGGTAAAGAACACATCCAATCTCAATCTGCTCTGCTCTCCTTTGAAGCCATTGTGCCTGGTGCTGTCCCTGCAGCCCTTTGGGAACAGTCCCTCTGCAGCCTTCTTGCAGCCCCTTCAGGTACTGCAAGGTTGCTCTGAGGTCTCCCTGGAGCCTTCTCTTCTCCAGGCTGAACACCCCCAGCTCCCTCAGCCTGTCCCCATAGCAGAGCTGCTCCAATCTCTGAGCATTTTTGTGGCCTCCTCTGGACTCTCTCCATCAGCTCCAGGTCCTTCCTGTGTTGAGGGCTCCAGAGCTGGACACAGCCCTGCAGGTGAGGTCTCCCAGAGCAGAGCAGAGGGGCAGGATCCTCTCCCTCCATCTCTGGCCACACTGCTTTAGATGCAGCCCAGGCTGCCCTTGGCCTTGTGTGCTGCAAGCTCACACTGCCTGCTCCTGGCCAGCTTCTCCCCCCCCAGCACCCCCAAGTGCTTCTCCTCAGGGCTGCTTTCTATCCCCTCCTCCCCCAGCCTGCACTGACAGTGAGGTTATTCTGGCCCAGGTTCATCACAGGGTGGGTGATGGCAAAGACTCCTGCCTGCCCTGTGCACACCATGGCTGACCTGCATTCTCTGTGCCCTGCAGTGGGACTCCATCAATGAGATGGATGAGTTCTTCAGCCCCATCCACACCTACCAGGTCTGCAATGTCATGACCCCCAACCAGAACAACTGGCTGCGGACCAACTGGGTGCAGCGGGACGGCGCCCACAGGGTGTACGCCGAGATCAAGTTCACGCTGCGGGACTGCAACAGCATGCCAGGGGTGCTGGGCACCTGCAAGGAGACCTTCAACCTCTACTACATGGAGTCTGACCGCGACCTGGGCACCAGCACCCGGGAGAGCCAGTTCCTGAAGATCGACACCATCGCGGCCGACGAGAGCTTCACCAGCGTGGACCTGGGGGTGCGGCGGCTGAGACTGAACACGGAGGTGCGGGGGGTGGGGCCCCTCAGCAAGCGAGGCTTCTACCTGGCCTTCCAGGACATCGGCGCCTGCATCGCCATCGTCTCCCTGCGCATCTACTACAAGAAGTGCCCGGCCATGGTGCGCAACCTGGCCTCCTTCGCCGAGGCCGTCACCGGGGCGGACTCCTCCTCCCTGGTGGAGGTGCGGGGGGAGTGTGTGGGGCACTCCGAGGAGAGGGACACCCCCAAGATGTACTGCAGCGCCGAGGGGGAGTGGCTGGTGCCCATCGGGAAGTGCGTCTGCAGCGCCGGCTATGAGGAGCAGAGGGATTCCTGCATGGGTGAGTCCCTGCTGCTGCCAGCAGTGCCTGCCCGGGAGGGATGGCTGCCAGGGGAAGGGCTGAGGACAGAAGCCTGGCCACTGACATTTGGACGGGCAGCCTCTGTGATGACCAAAGGCTGCCTGGTCTTTACTGGCCAGCTTCATGCTTCTGAGATGTGTCACTGGTACCACTGACAAGCTCCTTGGGAGCTGCTGTGATCCTGTTTGTTACAGGTGCTGCTGCACAGGGTATGGTTTTGGGGCAGGGACTGGCTTTGCCTGGGCTGGCATCTTCCCCTACCACAGAATGTGTGGCACGGAGATCCCAGCCCGATGCCTGCAGCAGCTCTGAGATCTCTGCTGGTGCACTCCAGCAAAGCACAGCTCAGCCTCTCCACAGTGCCCACCGCTTGCTTCCCTCCGGCAGGGGGGTTGAAAGCAGAGGAATCAGGAAGCAAGGTTACGGCGTCCACACAACACCCTCCCCAGGGCTGCTGCGGAGCCAGGCCGGCCGGGGGTGCAGGGAACCTTCCCGGGGGCCTCCGTGCCGCTGGGCAGGCTTCAAGCTGCCGACTGTACAAACTGTGATAAGGAAGAGGGGTGACCAGCAGCAGCCGAGCAGGGGCTGTGTGTGTACAGAGCTGGGGCTCCCCGGGAGAGGCCTCCGCGCAGCTTTGTTTGCTCTGCGCTTCTTGCCGGGAAGCGGTGAGGGGAGCAGCACAAATAAGAGGCTTGTGTTTGAGTTTCATGGAAACGTCAAGTGGAGCTTTTGTCGTAGGGATACTCGAGGCAAGGTCAGGACATCCGGCGCCAGGCTGGAACGGATCCAGGAGCCGCGGGGACGCTGGGTCCCAGCCGCGCCGAGCGGGAAGGACGGGCGGGAGGAATGCTTCCATCCTGAGCTCCTCTGGGCTGCCACTGCTGGTTTGAAAGTCATCCTGGGGTGGGTTTGAGAACTCACGCAGAGTTCTTTCCTCCCAGGTTAAGAAGCAGGTGCAAGGTGGAGCCAGACATGCTGCTATGGGAGGGGGCACTGGCGTGGGCTGCCTGGAGGGCTGGGTCCCAGCCCCAATGCTGCAAGGAGCTGGAAGTTGGAGATTTGGTTCAGAAGGTCCAAGCATCCCTTCCCCGTGCCCCCCCTCCTGTGATCCCATGCCACAGGCTCTGCCTCAGGAGCTCACCACCCCAAAGCCTGGGGAATGAAGTCCTGGCCTCAGTGCTGTGTGTCCTTGGATGTGTTTGTGTCTTCCTTAAGGGCAAAGCTGTGGGACAGCTCCTGCCCCTTTCTGGTGGGATTGCCCCTGCCCACAGGCAAGCACTGAAGGCAGTGCGGTCCAAGCTGCCTCCCCAGGTGGGATGGACACAGGCAGAAGTTGGCCCTTCTTCATGTGGATGAACGTAGACCCATGCTGCTCAACCAGCAATACTCTGGTGAAGCTCTCCAGGACTTGTAGCATCATTAAAGCACAGAATTGTCACTAGACTTTCTCTGCCCTCTGTGCCATCCCTCCTGCCTTCCTTGTCCCATTTCTCCAGCTCCCAGCATGGGGATGTGGATGGCCCAGCGTGAGGAGCATAGGTGGGTGTGGAGTAGTCACTGTATGTACACAGGACAGCAAAGAGATGCAAATCTCTGAGCTAAGCTTCTTGTGCTTGATTGGGGCAGAGTTCCTTTTTCAGGGTGCAAAGAGCCTTTCTGGGGTGATTTATAACCCCAGCAGCTCTGTCGGAGCTGGAAATTAGCCGTTTTAATTGTCAGGGGGACAAAAGCAGGATTCCAGCGGCTGTCGCCACAGCAATTTTTCATTCTCTGTGGCAGGGATGAGCTGATATAAATCACTCCTTGTGGCCCTAATAATCTTTCTATAAATATCAGGGAAATTAATTTTTTTTTTTTGCTTGGGGGGAAAAAAATTAGAGAGAAGATCCTTTCCCTCTATGGCAGTGTTTAAAATGTGATTCCAAATTAATTTCCTTCCGCCTTTCACAGCCAGACGCCTTATTTGTCAAAGCTAAAGATGTTTGAACAGGGGAGGTGTCTTCCCCTCCTCTCCAACAGTCATTTTTCTAAGGGCCTGCCAGAGTGATAGAAGACAGCTCAGAAAAAGCAGATCATGGCCAGATCTGTTCCCAGTCCTTCAGAGCAGAAGGAAGGCTGTGTCATGGAGCTGGGAGGGGTGGTGCGAGGTGGGAGAGGAACCTGGGGAACTTCTCTGCCCCTCTGCTGTCAGCCATCGCCTTGGATGCCTTTGTTTGGGCAGGAGGGTGGTGCTGGGGTCTCTGCACTTACCCCACAGCTTTCATCTTCTTCTAGTGTCCTGATGTTTGTCATGAGGGTGTGAGGAGCACTCCCCATGGTGTCAGGGAGGCCAGACCACAGTCAAGGGCACCAGGGTCAGGGCCATAGTAAGGATACCATCCAGCCTGGCATCAGATGTGCCACAGCCCTGCGTGGCACAGGATATTTGCCCCTTGCATCTGTGCCTCGTGCCTCTGTCTGACGTCCTCAGAGGCACAGGACTCCCTTTTCCAGCTGTGGCTGAGCATGGATGCTGCAGTGCCTTCAGGAATGGGTTTGAGCATGAATTGCCACAGCTGCTGGTGAGGTCCTGGGGTCTGCTGGTTTTAAAATTCCAGTTTCTAGTCCCAAGGCATTTTCTGCCACAGCCACCCCAAGATGAAACCCCTCATGGTCTCTCCCTGAAGGCAGCACAGCCCTTCTGCCCCACTTGCTTTTCTCCTCTGGTTTCAAGTCTCTTGAAGGACTTTGGTTTCCTCATCCCCTGTCATCTGCAGCCAGCCTCAGACGTGAGGCTCTTCCCTCCTTGAAACCTATCAGCCCCCAGCCAGACACGTTGGCATCTCAGCAAACAGCAACTGCTCTGCCTCAAGAGCAGAAGGAGCAGCAGTGAACAGGATCTGTCCCAGCAGTTTATCAGCTGAGACAATCAGCACAGCTCCCCTGGTTTGTATGCAGCTGCTGTGCAGGACAAGCAGAGCCCCACTGCAGTAAGGTCACTGCAGGCAGAGCAGTGAGGAGCTCCTCAACCCCAGGTCTGCTTCTGTGGGAAGGGAAGGAGCCCACAGGCTGTGAGGCTGAGAGCTGGGGCATGCCTAGCACCCACCCCTGGGGGTGGATTCAGAGGTGGGCAGGGAGGCTCAGGCAGATGAGGGCTTTACCCACCCCTCTCTTACTTGCTCTGCTCTGGGAAGGGCTGTTGGGGTCCTGAGCCACCAAGGCTGTAGGACCATGGCCCTGGCATCAGGGCCAGCCTCCTGGGGCAGAGAGGAGTTATTCCTCAGGCTGTGCCTGTCACCAGCTACCAGTCAGAAAAACTGCAAAGTTGGGCTCAGATCCATTTAGCTGATTGTGAGTTGTATACACACAGAGTCAGTAGCAGAGCCATGGCTATGGATCACAGTGCTGCTCTCTGGGAGCTGGCACAAATCCAGCCAGCCACCAGCCATGGAGGCCTCCAGGAGCACAGAAGATCCCAGGAAGCTTTTCCTTTAGTGAACAAATGAATAATGGCAAACCAGAAGGCACAGGTTCCCATCCTTGCTGTCAGAGCATGCAGCTGGGCCTTTGGCAGAAATGCAGCTCCCAGAGAGCACCTTTGCAGCACATCCATGGGTTCCAGGATGTTCAGACACTCTTGCCTAAGCTTTGGGACCAAGTCTTAGCCTCTTGGTGATGGCTCTGGCAGCTTTGCCTCTGTGGCTTCAGCTTGGCTGTTGCCTTTGCCTGGAAAACGGTGAGGGAGCAACAACTCAGCAGCTGCTGCTCCATCAGCCCATGTGGGTGTCTGCAGCCTGCCAGGGCTGACTGAGGACAGCCACCTGTGGTGGTTTGCTCATTTGCTTTCCAGACTGAGCTAGCCTGGTTATTGTTGGTGTGGGGAGATTTCAGCTCACACTGATACACCACCAAAGGGCTCTGATGTATGTGGCTGAATGAGGATCTGGCCCTGGGGTAGACCTTACTCAGCTCTGCCAAAAAAATGCCCTGTGTCCTCTGGACATGGGGAGGAGAGGGAGGCTGTCACTGCTGGGCCCCTTCCCCTCCAGCTCCCAAAGTGAAGGAGAGATGGGAATGGGAGGACTGCTGGCCCTCAGGGACAAGCCCTCTGCTGCTGGGCTCTCTCCTGCCTCCTGTGGCACATGGCTGGTGGGGATGGATCTGCAGGCTCTGGTTGGCAATCTGGAAGGCAGTTAATTTTTTCCAGTTGGTGGGATTCATGCTGATGAACCAATCAGCAAATTTAATGTACCTTAAACCTTCCTCATGGGCGACTTTAATCGAGCAATTAAGGCACCACAGCATTGCTAATTAAGAGAGGAAAATACCCAGCTTGGTAATTAAGTGCTTGTGAATACAGCTTTGTGTCCATGGACCTTCATGAAGGCAATCAGTGGGGACTGACTCCCCAGCTGCAGGTGGCAGCACTCTGCAGTGTGGGAGCAGGGCAACCACCACCCAGCTGCACCCCACCTGCCCTGCTGGTGGGCACAGCCCTGGCCACACAGGGTCAGGGTAAGCCCTAGGAACACCAGGGGCAAAATGACACCAGGGAAGCCAGGCCAGAGACAGGAACTGCACTTTGCTGGGCTGAGCAATGACCTGCAGCCACAGCAGCAGACTTTGCAGCTGTGTGAACAGCTGTGGGCCAGATGCTGATGCTGGAAGGAAAGGAAAGGTGGAGGCCTGTGTGCTGCTCTCCTTGGGCTTGGGTACAGTGCTCTGCAGGTGGGGATGTTCTTCACCCTTGGATACCTAACCACAGCCTCATGGTCCCTTCAGTGAAGAGAGGGTGGAGAAGGATGGAAGGAGGAAAGATGTGGTGCTGGGTTTAGGGAGCCCCCCAGAGCCTTGCTCCATTCCCTCCTCTCCCCAGACTCCTTATCCCTTTCTCACTCAGAGATGTTCTGAGGAGTCGCAGGCTTCTCTTTCCTTTTTCTGCCAACTGATTTCTCCCACGTGTTTGAGAGCATCACAGCAACCCTGAGCCCCTTGTGTTGTGTCTTCCTGAGGAGCTGCTGACACAGGCTGCTCCCTTGGGAACAGGCTGCTGGGCTTACTGTGCTGACTCCAAGCAAAACTCCTTTTGTTCTTGAATGTGATCTATAGGGAGCCCCTAAACTCCTGCACAGGGGCTACAGGTGCCTCTGCCAGCCAGCAAACCTGGCAGTTCAGGGCACCCATCACTAGCCTGGGCTGTCCCTGCCTTAGGTCCTGCCTGGAAGCCTATGTGCCATATATCAAGGTGACAAATGCCCAGCAGGCAGGCCTGGGAGTGCAGCTCCAGGCACACAGGCTCTGTGTGTTCCATGCCTGCAAATCAATGTGGATTTCAAGGAGACTTTTCCAGGCAAGTCCCAGCTCACAGGTGCCAGCTCCAAGCAGTGGCTGCCTTGCACCTCAGAGCCTCCTGTGCCTGCTGGCACAGTACCAGTTTGTCATACCCACAACTAGACTGCACCACTGCCCTCGGTGCCCACCACAGAGGGCTTCTGCTGAGAATGCACCAAAATAAACCTTCCAAGGGCAGCAGCATTGTGAGTTTCGAGGGAGTTATGCAAATGTGCTTTCTGCCATGCCAGGCAAGAAGCTCAGAGACACTTGAGTGACTCAAGATTTTCAGTGTTAGTTTGCAAGGCAGTCAGCTGCTTTGTGAAATTCAGGCAGGACTGGCTGGTGGGATGATATCACCTTCTGCTTATCTCACACAAAGCTCTGCACCTGGCAAAGAAAAAAAAAAGGAGAAAAGAAAAGGAGAAAGAAAAAGAAACTGAAACAGAAAAAGAAACATAGAAAGAAAAAGAAAAAAGAAAAAAAGAAAGAAAAAGAAAAGAAAAAAAATAAAAAGGGAAAGGGGGAAAGAGAGAAAAAAAAGGGAAGAGAAAGAAAATGAGAAAAAGAAAGAAAAAGAAAAAGAAAAAAGAAAGAATATTTTGTTTTCCTAACCACATAAGCTTGGAATATTTGAGGATTCAGGCATCAGACTTCAGATGGGAAGAGGCTGTAAGGCTTACCCTAGAATGGTTTGGGTTGGAAGGGACCTCAAAGCTCATCCAGTTCCAGCCCCCTGCCATGGGCAGGGATACCTCCCACCAGCCCAGCTTGCTCAAGGCCTCATCCAGCCTGGCCTTGAACACCTCCAGGGAGGGGACCTCCACAGCTTCCCTGGGCAACCTGTGCCAGTGTCTCTCCACCCTCACTCTCAACAATTTCTTCCTCATCTCCAGTCTCAATCTCAAATTGCTTGCAGGGTTTGGGCTGGATGTTAGGAAAAACTCCTTCCCCTGGAGGATTATCCAGCTCTGGGGTGGGTTTCTTGGATTCACATTTGCACTGTGTCCACAATTCCAGTTTCCAGTCCCAGACCTGGCTACTAACAGCCTGCTTGGACCCCAGATCTGCTGTGCTGTCTGGGCATGGCTGTGAGCATGCTGGGGGAGGGTGCAGGATAGGGTGCAGGGCAGGGTGTAAGGCAGGGTGCAGGGCACGGTGCAGGGTACAAACAGGGTACAGGGCAGGGTGCAGGACAGGGAAGGGTCAGGACAGGGGCAGGGCAGGGAGCAGGGAAGGGTCAGGACAGGATTGCAGGGCAGGATGCAGTGTAGGGAAGGGTCAGGACAGGATTGCAGGGCAGGGTGCAGGGTAGGGAAGGGTCAGGACAGGGTGCAGGGCAGGGGGCAGGACAGGGTGCTCTCAGCATCTCCAGCACCTTCCTGCCCTCTCAAAGCCAGGCAAGTGGCCAGTTCCATGTGCCAGGCAAGGAAACCCGAGCAGCCCCCCAGCACCTAAAGCCATTTCTGTATTTCCCTAGTAAGGAACAAACAAAAGAGGCAGAGCTGACTGCAGAGCTGCCCCTTCACCTCCAGCCCAACGTGGGGACTGCCCTTGGCTGAATCTTTTGCAGCTTGCCACTTTTCCTCTGTGTTTAGCAGCTGACACAGATGAAGGGTGAGAATGATACTAGGCTGGGCTTCAGGGGATTGATGAAACAAATTTCAGTTGTGCTTGGTAGGTCTCTGTAGTCCCTGTAAGAAGTTCTGAAGCAGCTGGGCTGTGATGGATGGAGCTGGCAGCACGTTCCAGGCTGGGAATGTGATTTTGTGTGTGTGTGTTTTGTGTGAACTCTTCTCCACAGCATTTGGCCAGGTTCAGGTCATGGTCACAGGTTGTTGCTCTTCATCCCTGGTGTGCAGGTGCCTGGGCAGCTCCTGTTGGGGGTTTAGAAGCAGGCAGGCTGCAGGAAGGAGAATCACAGAATAGAGTCACAGATTGCATCAGGTGGGAAGGGACCCTCCAAGGTCATTGTGTCCAACCCCCTGCAGGCAGCAGGGACACCTCCAGCTAGAGCAGGCTGCTCAGGGCCACATCAAGTCTGATCTTCAAAGTATCCAGGGATGGGGACTCAACCACCTCCCTGTGCAACCTGTTCCAGTGTCTCCCCACCCTCACTGTGCAGCACTTCCTCCTGATGTCCAACCCAAATCTACCCTGCTCCAGTTTCAAACCATTGCCCCTCAGCCTGTCCCCACAGGCCCTTCTGAACAGTCCCTCCCCAGCCTGCCTGGAGGTCCTCTTCAGATACTGCAATGAAGCTCTGAGGCCTCCCTGGAGCCTTCTCTTCTCCATGCTGAGCAGCCCCAACTCTCCCAGCCTGTCTTTGTAGGAGCAAACTTGCTGAGGGTGCTCTCAGTCCTATCTGTAGCACTCATGAAGCTATCAAAGAGCACTGGTCCCAGTATGGACCCCTGAGGGACACCACTTGTCACCTGCCTCCATCTGGACATTGAGCCATTGACCACTATCCTCTGGATTTGACCATCCAGCCAATCCTTACCCACCAAACAGCCACTCCTCAAATCCATGACTCTCCAACTTAGAGAGAAGGATGTTGTGGGGACTGTGCCAAAGGCTTGACAGAAGTCCAGAGAGGACATCCCTTGGACTTCCCTTGTCCTCTGGTGCAGTCACTCCATTGGAGAAAGCCACTGGGTTGGTGGGGCAGGACCTGCCCTTGGTGGAGCCATGCTGGCTGCCTCCAGTCCCCTCCCTACCATTTCATACCAGTACCCACCCTGGGGGTGCTGCAATGCAGTAGGAGGCAGTGCAGTGGGAGGCAGTGCAGTGGGAGGCAGTGTAGTGGGAGGAAGTGCAGCGGGAGGCAGTGCAGTGGAAGCAGTGTAGTGGTAGGCAGTGCAGTGGTAGGCAGTGCAGTGGGAGGCAGTGTAGTGGGATGTAATGCAGTGGGAGGCAGTGCAGTGGGAGGCAGTATAGTGAGAGGTAGTGCAGCAGAGTCAGTGCAGTGGGAGGTAGTGCAGAGGGAGGCAGTGCAGCAGAGGCAGTGCAGTGGGAGGCAATAACAGTGGAGGCAGTGCAGTGGGAGGCAGTGCAGTGGGAGGTAGTGCAGTAGGAGGCAGTGCAGCAGAGGCAGTGCAGTGGAGGCAGTGCAGTGGGAGGCAATGCAGTGGAGGCAGTGCAGTGGAGGCAGTGCAGTGGGAGGTAGTGCAGTGGTAGGCAGTGCAGTGGGAGGTAGTGCAGTGGGAGGTAGTGCAGTGGTAGGCAGTGCAGTGGGAGGTAGTGCAGTGGAGGCAGTGCAGTGGGAGGCAGTGTAGTGGGATGTAGTGCAGTGGGAGGCAGTGCAGTGGGAGGCAGTGTAGTGGGAGGCAGTGCAGTGGGAGGCAGTGCAGTGGAGGCAGTGCAGTAGGAGGCAGTGCAGCGGGAGGCAGTGCAGCAGAATCAGTGCAGTGGGAGGCAATGCAGTGGAGGCAATGCAGTGGAGGCAGTGCAGTGGGAGGCAGTGCAGTGGGAGGCAGTGCAGTAGGAGGCAGTGCAGCAGAGGCAGTGCAGTGGAGGCAGTGCAGTGGGAGGTTGGGGACCTTACATTTGCTGCCAGCATATTTGGAGGCTTGGTGTGATTGCTGTGTGTGGCATGGGAAAGATGCTGCTTCTGCCCCTGAGCATCCCACCCCCAGTCCTGGACCATGCCAAAAATTCATTCTGTACTGGGCCTGAGATCCAGACCCCACCCAGGGCACCACTCCTTCTGTGATGACTTCTTCCCATTCCTGCAAACAAGCTGCTGCTGCTGTCCCTTCCCCAGGAAGGAGAAAGGCATCCAAAGGTTGGTGGTGCTCAGCTGTGCAGGATCAGGGCTGTGCTGACCCCTCTGATGCTCTTCACTTGCTCTGCTGCAGTGCTGGGCACCCTCAGTTTGAAACTCAGCCCCTGCATGTCTGCAACTGCATGCTGTGGTGTGAGGGCTCACAGCCTCCAGAGCTGCCTGTTGGGGCTGCAGGGGCTGGGACCAGGTTCTTGGTGCTTTCTGTGTCCTTTTTCTCCATTTGTGCATCTTTGGTGCCCAAAGCCACACTGCAGGGATGCAGAGTTACCTCCAGCACTGGATCCCACTCAGCCCCACTCCTCCCTGGACACAGCATTTCTGGGTCTGCTTTTGGCCTGGTGCAAACTCTGGGGTTTGCAGAAGCCTGGGATGGTTCTGCCTAAAGCTCTCCAACAAGAGTGACTTTTGGAGACAGTTTTTTTTCTAATTCTAGCATTAGCTGCCTGTTGCCAGCAGACTCCTGCAAGCTGTGGCACTTCCCCAGACAAGTTCCAAGCGTGCCAGGCTCTCACCTCCACACATCTGCACAGCCTCATTCCAGCCTCCTCCCCAGAAGGGTGTCTGCAGCAGGCAGCAGGCAGCTCTGGCAGCAAGCTGGGATCTGGATGTCTCCTGAAGAGCAGCACAGACTCAGGGGTGCTTTGGCAGGAGGGGGGATGTGATTATTTAACTGTGGCAGCACAGTCCAGTTTGGGCTGCAGCCAGTCTGGACCACCGTGGTTCCAGTTTGCCCAGATGGAATTGCTCTATTTGGAGGAGCAGGGTCCAGGGTCCCCCTTATGCAGCTTGCCCTGGTGGCTGTGACATCTGGGTGCTGAGCAGGAAGCTGTGCAGGGTGCAGGGTGCAGATGCCCTTTGCTGCAGGTGCTCTTTGCTGCAGGTGCCCTTTGCTGCAGGTGCTCTCTGCTCTCAGCCTGAAGCGCAGAGCTTTGGCAGCTTTGCAAAATCTTCATGGGGGAGAACTCCTCCTGCTCCTTCCCTCAATATCTGGGGAGTGTGAGCTGAGCTGAGCTGTGGGCAGAGGGATCAAGCAGCAGGAAGGTAATGTGAGGTGGAGTCTGGGGTGTGACACAAGGGAAGCTCCTCTGTGCAGAGCGGGGAGGAGGCTGCAGGGAAGTACTGAGGGTGGGAGGGGGTGAGAGCTGTGCAAAGGGGCTGCAGGGAGGGCTGATGGTGTTCAGGGGTGAGAGGTGAGGCAGTGGCCATGAGTGTGAGACAGTGCTGGGGCATACAGCACACAAAGGATGGACCATGAGGTGAGGCATGACCTGGGAACCAAGAGTCTGCCTGACAGAGCCAGCCCAGCCAGGCCCCAAACCCACTGCAGACCACAGACCAGCCTGGGGCCAGAGCCTGGGCTGACCTGGGGCTGCAGGAAAAGGGCAGCCCAGCCTGGCAGGAATACAAGGTTCAGAGCAGACTGTTGGATGTCTCTTCTTAGGAGCTGACTGTGAGTGACACACTTCTGTTCCACTGCCTGTCATGTGGGAGCTGGGACCAGATTGAAAGGAGCTGTGATTTTCCATGCTAGCTTCCCGTGCAGCCTGGGGGGCTCTGGGACTGCTGCCTGTCTCTGGCTGTCACAGTGGCTGTGACACCCTTATTTCCATCTCTGTCTCTTCCCAGCACCACCAAAGATGCAGCTCTTCTGGTGCTTGGTGATGCCCAGCTCTGTTGCAGGGTCAGAGAAGGGAGCAGTTGATGGCACTGGCGCTGCAGAGTTGCCCCATGGCATGCTCTCAGCTATACCCTGACCTCCCCAAATGCCATGGGCTGAGGATAGAGCTGAGAGGGAGTGCCATGGGGTCAAGGCTTGCCATTGCAGCCCCACAGGAGCAGTCCTTGGTGGTCCCAGCAGGGCCACCTGCAGAGCACAGGTCCCAGACGGTGCCTCCAAGGCGAGCAGAGCAGCTCACTCCCAGCTCGCGTGTCCCCGACAGCTTCATCTATCATCTCCCGAGCTCTGCCAGCTCATTAGCAGATGTTGTCCTGTCCCCAGAGGACAGAGAGGGAGGGAAACAAACGGACCAAGTTACAGATGGCTAGCAGAGCCCTCCCCATGCTTGCTGCTTCTGAGACAAACCTGCTGCTGCAGGGCCCCCATTGGTCAGGCGAGGGATGGGGCTGGTGGGCTGGGAACAGCAGGCAAGATGTCACCTGCAGGGTGGGGGGGAGCAGTGGCAGCCCTGTGGTATTGACCCCAATAACTGGGGACACACCTCTGTGTCAGAGGGCTGGAGGTGTGCTCTGCCAGGCACAGGTTTAGTGTTGTGTCTTGGAGGCTGTGTTTGTGACACTAGGACCTGCCAGGAGCCTGGGCTGCAAGTGTGCAAGGCTTGAGCTGGGCTGCAGCTGCAGGTCTGCTGCTGTCCCATGTGCACTCTGAAACCACTCTGTGAGCTCAAACTGCAAGCACAGGTAGGCTTGGCTGGGGTTTGGAGCAGGGATAGAACTGGGTTCAGGAGGAGGACACCAGCAGCAGGACTTCTGGTGGTACTCCTGGGAAATCCTCAGACACAGAGTAAGGATATCAATGAAAAAATATCAATAAGAAAAAGTTAAATCCCCATCTTCCACAGGGCTCTGGGGGGGCAGCTCTGGCAGGTGGCAGGAGATGGTTGCAGTGATGGCAGCAGGACAGCAGTTCTGCACTTCTTGGTGGGTGGCTTCAGACTGCAGTGGCCTCAGTGTGTGAGCCCTGCAGCTGGTTTCAGTCCAACTCTCCATGTCTCTGCTCTCAGCCCTGCTGTGTGTGACTGACATTTGCTCTCAGGCCATTCCTCTGATCGTTTGCTCTCACCAGAGCTTCCCCAGCAGGCCCTGATCTTCCACTTGTGCCTGGCCTGGTAGGAAAGAGCTCAGCCCAGAGCAGAACATGCTCTGGCACCCTGTGCTGTAGGAATGTTCTCTCCTGGGCAGGCTCCAAGCTGATGCCCTGTCTTCTGCACCTGCACAAGGCATTACAGGTGTGTCCTGCTTCCATCTAGAGCAGGCACTGAAGTGCCTGACCCCATCCTGAGCACTGCCTGCCCCAGCTCCAGGCCCCCTCACATGCTCCTGATGGCCAGGTGCTGGGAAGTGGCTCTCAAAGGCTCTGCCCTGTTGCCCAAATTCCTCTGTAATTTGTCATTTAGGATAATTTTACCCCTGAGTGCATCTAAAATAATTGGGAATCATTGCTACAGGTAATTAACTTTTTTTTTTTTTTTTTACAGCATTAAGTACTAAGTGATTACAATTGCTTGGTGCATATCTGCTGTGCTCCATCCTTCCTGGGGGCCTTCAGCAAAGCCCTTTTGACAAGGGCTGGGAGTGACAGGAGGAGGGACAATGGCTTTGAGCTGAGAGAGGGGAGATTGAGAGTGGAGATGAGGAAGAAATTCTTTAGAGTGAAGGTACAGAGACACTGGAACAGGTTGCCCAGGGAGGCTGTGGATGTCCCCTCCCTGGAGGAGTTCAAGGCCAGGCTGGATGAGGCCCTGAGCAAGCTGTGCTGGTGGGAGGTGTCCCTGCCCATGGCAGGGGATTGAAGCTGGATGATCTTCAAGGTCCCTTCCAACCCAACCCATTCTAGGACTCTCTGTGGCAAACTCTGATGTGCACACAGGCTGGCATGGCCTGTGGGGCTGCCTTGTTGCTTGCTTCCCCTCTGCTTGGCTGTGCTCATGCCACAGCTTCATCCTTCCCCACACAGGGCACCTGGGAGCTTTTGTTTCTTGGAGATGTGGTTTGTATTTTGTCCCAGCTGGCTCAGATTTGTCCCTACCTGACCCCCAAAACAAGGGCTGCAGACTGGAGGGGTTTGCAGTGGCAAACTGAGGACATTTGGTAAAGCCAGAGAGTCCCTGGTGCCCTTGGTGTGTGGCACAACAAGCACCAGGCAGCACCAAAACTTGGCACACATCTCAGGCTGGTCTTGCTGTGGCTGGCTGGGCACAGCAAGCTTCCTCTCCTCTGCTTTCTCTCCTCTCAAGGAGGTGAAAGGTGTCAGGAGATCTGAGGAGCAAACCAGCAATTTCCTCCTGAGTCACATCTGCCTTCCCTTGCATCTTCAGGTCTGGGCATTTCTGCTCCTTGCTCTGATGCTATTTGGGGTCTGGAGGAGCAGGGATTTGGGGACAAACTGGAGACCTTCTGCCCTTTGTATTTTCCAACCTGTGATGCCAGCATCTCTGGCAGGTGCAGCACAGGTACCTCCTCCTGGGGCTATTTCTCCCCTGGCTTTCAAGCAGCATTGTGTCGGTGTGAGCTGAAATTCCCCCCCCAACGACAATAACCAGGCTAGCTCAGTCTGGAAGCAAACGAAAAGCTGTATTTACAAGCAGAGTCTAAAATCTACAATGAAATGCAATGAATATGTACAAATATACAAAATTCACAACATTCACAAATATATACAATCAACAGAAAAGCACAATCGATCTCCCTTTGCTTCCCCCCAAGGGGACCCTCCCAAAGGGGCCTCTCTCTCTCCCAGGAGCTTCCCCCCCAGACCCCCCTGGACAGAGAAGCAGAGTTAGTTAAGCAGAAAGTTGTTAACTTAGCTGCCAAGGTCAGTGTGTTATCTTCAGCCAGAAGAGAAGAAGAAACAGCAGCCAGACAGCCCAGCAACTGCCCCCACTGCCGAACGCAGAATGTGCAGAGTGCCTACTTTGTTTTGGGTAATAGTTCTTAAACATTTCTATCTATCCAATGGAAGTGTTTAGAACAATCGTTATTTTGCTTTCTTACACCCAATAGTGACTTATTTACATTCTTTCACTTTCTCTGTTCTGAACTTTGCAAGGAAAAATTAAAAAGACAGTTTGAAACCATCACAAGCATTCAGTGCAAAACTGCCACAGAAGCTGGGGACAGAGTCTGAAAAGGAACCAGCAAGGCACCAGGGCTGTGTGTGGCTGGAGCACAGCCTTCAGCTGCCATCAGGAGCTCAGGTATAAAGAGGCTGTGCAGGGTGTGATCTGCTGGCAGCAGTCAGCCCAGTGAGATCTGTGGCAAGGAAATGAGTGTCACTAAAAGGAAAACAAATCAACACCCAGAAGCAGAACAAACAGCCATCACAGAGGGATCCTGCCTGCTGGGGATGCTGGATGCAAACAAAAATCCTTCTGCATGCTTGGAAGCAAAAAAATTGAGGCAGTAGGCAGGAGTGGCCACCGAGGGTAAAGACAGGAAAATGAAGGTATTGCTGCCTCAGCAGGGAAAAGCAGAAAGGAGTCCAAGTAGTGCTGGAATCACTGGGGCTGGTGCTAGAAGGACTTGAAGAAGACAGGGACTGGGGCAGAGCCTGGTTTGCCTTACTTGGAATGGAAATCTGCAAGAGAGGACAGATCCTTCCGCCCCCAGACAGATACCTGACACGCCACGTGTCACTCCCCAGCTAATCGATTTCCCTAACGACAGACAAGTTGTTTGTTTCTGTGACAAATGGCTCACCCGGGGGGCTGCCGGCAGAGGTGGGGGCAGGGCAGAGCAGAGCGGGGCCAGCCCGGCGTGGCTGAGCTGCGCTCCCGCTGCAGAGCTCCCGGCGCCGGGAGCAGACAGGGCAAAGGAAGCAGAAGATGCCCAGGGTGGCTCTGGCCTCGCTGCCCCTCACAGAGAGCAGGCAGCCTGCATGCACTGCTGCCTTGTGGCACATGGATGCTGTTTGCCCCTGACTGTGCAGGGGCACACTGTGCTGCTGTGTGGGGCAGAGCAGTTGGCACCAGCCAGATGGATGCTGTGGGCACCTGGGCACACCCTGCATGCGTAGTGGGGCAACCCCTGTGGAGTGAGGCTGTGCAGTACATTTGTCCCATGAGTTGTGGCTCCTAGGAGGGTGACCAAGGTGATCTCCAGTGCTGCTTTTTGCAGTGGTCCCTGCCCTGGAGCCAGGCAGGGGCCCAGAGGGGTGGCTGCAGTGAGGACAGCTCTGGGCAGCAGGCAGGGGTGCAAAGAGTAGAACCACAGATGTGGTGAGGTTGGGAGAGGCCTTTGAGCTCCTCAAGTCCAGCTACTCACCCAGAACTCACAACCACTGCTGCTGAGCCACTGCCTCTGCACCACATCCCTCAGCACCACGTCCCTCAGCACCACAGCCAGGAGGCTTTGAAACACCTCCGGGGGTGGGGACTCCACCACCAACCTGGGCAGCCTGGGGCAGTGCCTGGCAACCCTTGCTGGGAAGAAATTGTTCCTAAAATCCAACCTGAACCTCCTCTGGCACAGCTTGAGGCCTTAAGAGCACCTTGAGCTTTACAGATAGCTCATAAACAGCAAAAGCACCCAAGAGTGCTTGTGAAACAGTGGGCAGTGGGTATGAGAATGGCAGCAGATACAGCCTGCAGGAGACACAAAGGCAGTTTTCAGTTTTCACACAGCCCAGTTGTCTGTGGGCAGCTGGAGGGACACTTTCCCAGGAGCCGGGGCGAGGGGCTGATTCCCCAGGCACGGGGGTGGGGGGGAGAGCAGCTTCCTGCTGCTGGGATCTGCTGCGTCGGGGGAACAGTCCTCACCCAGGCACACCCCTTTGAGCTCTGCCCCTTGCCTCCTCGCAGCCTGCCAGCTGGGCTTTTACAAGTCAGCCCCCGGGGACCAGCTGTGTGCCAAGTGCCCCTTGCACAGCCACTCGGAGGGCCGTGCTGCCCGCGTCTGCCGCTGCGACAGCAGCTTCTACCGGGCGCTGCAGGACCCGCCCTCGGCCGCCTGCACTCGTGAGTACCAGGCTGCAGCGGGCAGCACGCAGCTCTCTGACGCTGCAAGTACCCCTGGGGGGTCCTGCATGCACCCCTGCGCTGAGCACGCTGCCCTGCCGCAGCCTTGTCGTCGCCCCCCCCCCCCGCAGCTCCCTGCAGCGCATGAGCTGAGCGCCCCCTCGGCTGCACTCCTTGCGTGTCCTCTGTCTCATCCTCATCCTGCTGCTCACAGACTCCCCTGACTGGAAAAGATCTTCAGATCGTCGAGCGCAGGAGATCCCTGTGCACAGCTGTCAGACCATGGCCCTCAGCTCCTCGTCTTTCAAACACCTCCCTGGGCAGCCTGGGCCAGTGCCCCATGACCATTTCAGGGAATAAATGTTTCCTAATGTCCAACCTGAACCTCCCGTGGTGCAACTTGAGTTCATCTCCTCTCATCCTGTCACTTGTTACCAGGGAGAAGAGGCTGCCCCCACCTCACTCCAGCCTCCTTTGAGGAAGTTGTAGAGATCAATGAGGTCTCCCCTCAGCTGCTCCTCCCCAACCCTGTTCTCAAGACCCTTCCCCAGCTTGGTTGCCCTTCTCTGGACCTTCTCCAGCCCCTCAATGTCCTTCTTGGAGTGAGGGCCCAAAACTGAACCCAGCATTTGAGGTATGGCCTCACCAGTGGCAGTACAGGGAGAAGATCTCTCCCCTGGCCCTGCTGGCCACACCATTCCTGACAGAAGCCAGGATGCTGTTGGGGAGCTCTGTTGCCCACACCCCAGCTGGCTGCTTTCCTTTGCAGACGTGCTCAGGGTGGTGAGAGCCCTGGGAGGCCATGGGGCACCATGAGTGTTGCTGTGCTGTCCTTGGCTGTGGGTGGATGGTGGCACCTAGGTCTTGTCACCCTGGACCCAGGGGTGACCAAAATGTGACCAAAACATCTCAGGAGGAATTCTCCTCTCTGTAGCTGGTCAAGGAGGGCACAAAGCTGTGAGTCTGATAGCTGCATGTAGGGCAAAAGACAGGTCAGAAATAGCTGAATTGTGCTTCCCTTGAGAATGTTACCCACCAGGATGTGATTTACCCTCCCCCAGATGAGCAGGTCCTGCTTTCCACTGTCCAGCTACCAGCACCTTGGCTCTTCCCCTCTGAAGCTCCATGCCACCCCCCTGCTCCTCCCAGAGCAGACATCATCTCTTGCCTGCCTGGCTTGGGCACCCCGCTCCAAAGCATCTTACCTCCATGGCATGGCACCCTGAGACCTGGCTGTGGCTTTGCTGTCTGCTCTCTGAGCCATGTCCCACCCTGGGCAGCAACCTATTCCTTGTAGCACTGCTTGGAAGTGCAGGTGCGTGGTGCCCGAGGGCAGCTGTCTGCTGATCCCATACTCTGCCAGTCCCATACTCTGCCAGTCCTATGGTCCCATGCTGTGCCAGTCGCATACTCTGCCAGTCCCATGGTCTCATATTGTGCCATTCCCATGCTCTGCCAGTCCCATGGTCCCATACTGTGCCATTCCCATACTCTGCCAGTCTCATACTCTGCCAGTCCCATGGTCCCACGTCGTGCCAGCCCCACACTGTGCCAGCCCCCCGCCGCCGCCGCAGCCCCCGCCCTGCCTGAGGCTTTGTCTGTCCCGCAGGGCCACCCTCGGCTCCGGTGAACCTGATCTCCAGTGTGAACGGCACATCGGTGACGTTGGAGTGGGGCCCCCCGCTGGACAAGGGCGGCCGTGCGGACGTGGTGTACAATGTGGTGTGCTGGCGCTGCGCGGGCACCGCGGGCCACTGCGAGGCGTGCGGCAGCGGCATCCGCTTCGTGCCGCAGCAGATGAGCCTGGTGCAGGGCGCCCTGACCGTCACCAACCTCCTGGCACACACCAACTACTCCTTCTGGGTGGAGGCTGTCAATGGCGTCTCCGACCTCAGCCTGGAGGCCAGGAGAGCTGCGGTGGCCAACATCACGACAAACCAGGCAGGTAGGAGGAGCAGACTCCCCCCCCCGCCAGGCTTTGCTGTGTGGGTGGTGCTGATGTTGCTCCCACGTTGCTCCAGTCAGTAGCTGCAGGAGCCAGAACCTGCCCCAGCAGCCAGGGGCTGGGTGGGTGATGGACATGGAGCCCCCAAGAGATGTGACCCCTGTCCTCTGCTGCTGGAGGTGGGCTGAGGAAGTCAGGGTGAGCTGGAGGCAAGCTGCTGCCAAAGGCTACCCTCACCCTTCTGTGGCTCATGGCATCCTTTGTCACCCTCCCTTCCCTTCACTTCAGCCTGCAGCTGCTGGCAGAGGCTCCTGTCCTGCAGGAGGCAGGGGGCACACAGAAACACTTGTCTGTTGACAGCAACACTAAGTGGAGCATGAATCTTTCAGGCTGTTCCTCCTGCCTGCTGTCCCCTCCCAAAGGGCCAAGCAGCAGTTCATGCTCTGCTCTTAGCTCACACCAGTGCCAGGCCCTGGCAGGTGACAGCAACATTTCCTGGGAAGTCTCTCTCCTGCATGTCTCATCTCTGCTGTGAGATGCTCTTTGGACAGCAGTACTCTAGCCCAGGTGGGCCAGGACCGTGCCCTGGGGTCACCTGGGCATCAGCCCAGAGTGGAGAGCCCAGCCAAGCCCCTTTGCATGGAGCTGGCTGCAGGCAGGGAGGGCAGGGCAGGGACTGACACTTCTTGTCAACCCTCCCTGTTGGAAACAAGCCTGCAGGAACTTCCTGTGGTGCTGAGCCCTTTCTGCTCTCATGGCAGTGGTGCCAGCAGGGGAAACCTGGGGAGCCTCTCTGGGTTAGCTCATGGCTGGCAGGAGAACAAGGACCTTTTGTTGCTTATCCCTGCCTGTAGCCCTCCAGCTCTCTGCTGAGCCCACATGGAAATCACAGAATGATAGAATGGCTTCAGCTGGAAAGGACTTTCAAGATCATCCAGTTCCAAACTCCCTTCCCTGGGATACCTCCCACTGGACCAGGTTACTTAAGGCCTCATCCAGTCTGGTCTGAAATACTTTCCAGGGATGAGGCATCCACAGCTTCTCTGGGCAACCTGTTCCAGTGTCTCACCACCCTCACTCTAAAGAGCTTCCTCCTAATGTCCAATCTAAATCTCCCCTGCTCTAGTTTCAAGCCATTGTCCATTGTCCCCTTGACCCCACAGGTCCTTCTCACAAGTCCTTCTCTGGAATGCTCAGTCCTGCATGATCCTTCCAAGTGCTGAGGAGCAGCATCAGCCTAATGCCTTAGGGGGGGAATGTTCTTGGGAAGTGCTGAACATTCCCAGTTCAGCCTCTCTGCTGGGGGTGCTGATGCTGAGCAGGTGCTGTGAAACCAGCAGGGCTGGGGATTTGGCAGCAATGAAGTTTTGCTGCTGTGCCTGTGTGGTGCTCCAGCTGCTGCACAGCACAGAGCAGCCCAGCCCTCCAGAGGGGTTGGGGGACCCCTGCCATGCTGCTCAGGCTGGCTGCTGGGTGCTGGTCATTCTTGTCCCCCCAGCCCTGGGGGGTTGATCAGGGCAGGACTGGAAGCAGCAGAGATGCCCTGGGGCTGTTTGGAGAGAAGATGTTGCATGTGTCCAGGGGATCTAGCTGACTCCCACCCTGCCCTAGTTCTCATGGGTCCTGCATCCCAGCAGTGATTTCTGCTTCCCAGAGGAGCCAGCTGGAAGATGAACTGAGCTATAGCTGCTGCCTTTCAGTCCCTGGGTGCCTCACTGTTGGCTTTTCTGGCTGTGGCAGTTCCAGTTTGGACACAGCAGGCACAAGGACCAGTTCACAGGCTCCTAACCCAGGCCCAGGCTGGGTATCTCCTGGCAGGGCACCCCAAGGGCACCTTCAGGCTGATGCTCAATCCTCAATCACCACTCTGGGCATTTACCACCTCTTCTTTTCCTCTTTCCCTGCCCCTCTCTCCATTCCTTAGATGGAGCAGAAGGGGTCAGGGTCCTGCTGGGGATCTCCATGACCTCCAGCCCCCAGCCCCTTCTCCTTTCTGGCTCCAGATCACAGCAAAGCACCAGTATCCCCTCCTGCCTGTGCTGGGAAATTGCCCTCCTCTTTCATCTCCTCAGAGCCTGCTCACTCCATGGGAAAGAGACTGAGGCAACTGGAGCGAACAAAAGGCTGCTTGCAGGGCCCTGCACAGCACTCATCTCCACATGGCTTTAATTAAAACAGAGACTTGCTTTAGCCCAGGGGTCCTGCATGGGGCTCCAGTTCCACCCTTCCCTGCTGTCCCCTCCCCACGCAGGACCCCAACAGCAGGCACCTAACTCGCTGCCATCTGTGTCCCCAGCCCCGTCCCAGGTGGTGGTGCTGCGGCAGGAAAGCACAGGCCAGAACAGCGTCACCCTGCTGTGGCAGGAGCCTGAGCAGCCCAATGGCATCATCCTGGAGTATGAGATCAAGTACTACGAGAAGGTAAGGCTGAGCTGGCTGCCAGCCTGCCCCCAACCTGGCACTTTGGCTTCGACCATACAACCACATAGAATCACTGAGGGTGGAAGAGACCTCTAAGGTCCTCAGGAAGGTTGGACAACCTTCTACCCAGCACCATCACACTCACCAAGCCATGTCTGCACTTTGGCTTTAACATCTCCAGGGGTGGTGACTCCACCACTTCCCTGGGCAGTTGCTGCTGATGGTCAGCCTGGCATAGAGGACTGTTTTGGAAGGCTTCATGACTGCTGTGCTGCTGTAGCCAGGGGTTTGATGCTGTTTTTCCCCCAGGACAAGGAAATGCAGAGCTACTCAACCCTGAAATCCAAGGGCACCACTGCCACCATCTCAGGGCTGAAGCCTGCCACCCGCTACGTGTTCCAGGTGCGGGCTCGCACCTCTGCCGGCTGCGGCAGGTTCAGCCAGACCGTGGAGGTGGAGACAGGGAAGCCAGGTGAGCCCTGCAGCTGGGGGGTGGGGAGTGTGGGGCAGGGAGCTCAGGCAGTGCTGATCCCCTTCTCCACAGTTATGGTTCCTCTGCCACACAGGGAGGAGGCAAATCTCCTGGGGTGCAGCATGCAGGACTTGCTTGGTGCTGCCCTCCTGAGATGTGTCTATACATGAGAGAAGAGGGAGGAAAGAAGGGAGGGAGGGAGGGAGGAAGAGAAGGAGGGAGGGAAGGAGGGAGGAAGGAAGGAAGGACATGGCAGTTAGGACCTGGTGAGGTTCTGAGGTCCCAGACTGCTCTCTGCACTGGTTGGCAATGTCAGCTATGGCTTCCCCAGATGTGTGCTGGCTCTCCCCATGTATAAATGGAACCTGTACACTAGGAAAGCCCCAGAGCTGGGGCTAGGTGGGGGATGGTGCTTGATCTTTGAAGGCCATGGTTCTGTTGGGATAGGTAAGTTTCTGAGCTCAGCAGAGCACTTCCCACTCCAGCTCCCCTCCTTCCCACCCTGCTTGTTCCAGTCTCTCTCCGGTATGACACAATGACAATCGTCTGGATCTGCCTGACCCTCATCACTGGCCTGGTCGCATTGCTTCTGGTCCTCATCTGCAAGAAGAGGTAAATGTGTCCTGGAGGTCATCCTGGCTGGGCACCTAGCAAGTCAGGAGGGATGGGAGAACTCAGGCACAACTTTTCTCTTCTCAGTTTGTCTGGAGCATCCATAGGCTTAGAAACAACCAGGAGGCTTTGTTCAGAGGTCTCCACCCTCCCTGAGGCAGAGCCAGACTCCAGACCTTTCCCTCCTGCCAGCAGGAGCAATAACAATACCAGCACCAGGACTACCACCAGTATGATGGTGACTAGGTGGACTAGGTGGTAGGTCAGGAGTGGAGAGAGATCTTTTCTCCATCACGAAGGTCCAATGGGGACTGTGTCTGCTACACCTCAGTGTGGCTGAGCCAGACATGGAGCACAGTGCCAGTGCCCAGGGGAGACACAGGGGATGCAGCTTTCGCACAGCCAAGCCTTGGAGAGCACCTGGAAAAACCTTGCTCCAGGCCAAAGTGTCAGACCAGCAGGACCCAAGGAGGCAGCTGGTGGAAGGCCAAGTGTTAGCTCCAGCTCCTCCTGGGCTGCCTACAGAGCTGCCTTCCACCCTGCTGGTTGTGGGAGTGAGGGACAGCAGCAGCTCTTCTGACCCTTGTGTCCCTGTGGCAGGCACTGTGGGTACAGCAAAGCCTTCCAGGACTCTGATGAGGAGAAGATGCATTATCAGAACGGGCAAGGTAGGAGCCTCCTTCCTGCTGCTGTCCCGGGGGTGGGCAGGACCTCAGCCCTGTGGGTGGGCAGGGACCCCAGGGCGAAGGGTTTTGACCACTGCCTGCTTCTGGGAATGTGTTTAGGAGAGCTGAGCAGGGGCTCTGATCCCAGGGGCACCCTGGTAATGGGGTTAAAGGGTTGCACAGCATGAGATGAGACTGACAGCCTCATCCTAGACAGCAGCAGGTCAGAAGAGTGCAAAATTCATCACAGGTGAGAGGTGGGGGTGGAGGGGTGATGGTCACATGTTGAAGACCTGAGCAGCCAGGTCCTGGGCTGCTCTGAGGACACAGCTATACCAAAGCATGCCTTAGATATTTCCTTGGGGCTGCAGGACAGCCCCAAAAGCCCTGCCCCTGCCCATTGCTGCTGGGTGTCCCCACGGCTCAGCAGGGCTGCCTGCAGGAGCTCATCTCCTCTCTGCCCTTTGAAACCCGGCAGTGAAGTTCCCTGAGTCCAAGTTCTACGTGGACCCCCACACCTATGAGGACCCCTGCCAGGCTGTGCACGAGTTCACCCGGGAAATCGAGGCCTCCCGCATCAAGATCGAGAAGGTGATTGGCTCGGGTGAGTCCCTGGGCCAGGCTGTCTCCTTGTGTCCCCTCTGCTCACAGCCCTTCCCGGGCTGGGGTCCTGCTGTCCCCTGCCAGGACCGCAGCAGGCTGTGCAGCACCGGCACAGCGCTCAGCCAGGGCTTCATCTGCTCCTCACCTTTTTGAGATCAGCTCCTGGGGCTCTCTGGTGCATGAGAACCTCTTTGGAGGCAGCCTGGTTGCTGTTCAGCTGGCGAGGCACCGACGGCTCAGCCTGCCAGGGCAGATGGCTCAGCCTGTCCTGCGTGGGTGGTCCAATGCTGCCACCCTGCCTGCAGCCTCAGAGCAAGCGTCTGGGGTGACAAAATGCAAATGAAATTGCAAACAGAATGGAGAATTTGCAGAACAAAAGGAATTTTGCCCAGGAGCAGGGTCTTGCAGGGAAGCACAGGGCAAAGACAGAGCTGGAACTTCACCAGCAGCACCCCAAGGGCTTACTCCAGAGCAGCATCGAGGAGCCTGGCTGGGATCCATCCCTGCTGCTCTAGGAGACTCCCAGATTTGTTCATTAAAAGCTATAAAGCAAGTGCCACAGTAATCACTGCTCTTGGACCTTTGCCTTCAGTAAAAGGCACCAGGGAGTGGTGGTTGCTGATAGTGCTGCCCAGTTCCCACGGGTGGCACTGGAAGCTGGAGATGGACAATAGTGGACTAAGAGCCCTGAGGGGCTGGAGCATGCTGTGAGTATGCTGCCAGGCTGACCCCTGGTGCTGGTGGGTCAGTGCAAGAAACTGAGAGGCTCCCCATGCCCTCCCCTTGCCTTGCAGGGGAGTCTGGAGAGGTCTGCTATGGTCGTCTGAAGCTGCCAGGGAAGAGGGAGCTGCCCGTGGCCATCAAGGCACTGAAGTCAGGCTACACAGAGAAGCAGAGGAGAGACTTCCTGAGTGAGGCCAGCATCATGGCACAGTTTGACCACCCCAACATCATCCACCTGGAGGGGGTGGTGACCAAGAGTATGTGGCGGGTGGGGAGGGGACCCTACAGTGGGGCAGAGCTGGGATGGCACCCTGGGAGATAAGGGTCAAGGATCATTCTAGGTGCACTCCACCCTTCAGCCACCCCAGCTGCTTCCTTGCCAGCTGTTCATCTCCCCAGAGCCCCTCAAGGCCACCCCCTTGCCTTTCTTGCCTTTCCATGTGGCAGTTGCCAGCTTGCTCCAGGTGGGGGTTGCTGGCTTAGGAGATGTGCTGCCCATTAGAGTTTATTTCCAGGCTGCCTGTATTGAATCCTAATCTGGAGCCTCCCTTCCAAGAGGCACTTTCTGATGCAAAGTGTTATGCTAATGAACGCAAATTTCCCCAGGCCAAGGAGCTGACCCAGCCACATCCACAGCCCCTGGAGGGGGGCTCAGTGTGGGGGCTATTGCCACATCCCCACCCTCATGTCCTGCACAGTGCAGGGCTGAGGCTGCTCTGCAGGGCTGCAGGGGAGGCAGGCCTGGGCTCATGCCTGTCCCAGTGAAAGCCTAGCACTGGGCTTCTGGGGAAAGGTGACTTCCTTGCTAACCTGAGCTCCCTTGTCTTCTGCAGGCAAATTGGTGATGATTGTTACTGAGTACATGGAGAACGGCTCCCTGGACACCTTCCTCAGGGTAAGCAGCTTCTCTGTGTTGCTATTCCCTGCACATCACCCGGGGCTGAGGGACTGCAGGAGAGGCAGGTTCCTGCTCCTCAGCCTCACAGCCACTGTGACCCCTGTGCCAAAGCTCCCTGCTCTGGGCCCTCCCCTCTCCAGCAGGCCTGGGCTCCAGGGCATCGCTGCTGCATCCCCACAGCAGCACTGCCAGGGCAGGGACAGCAGCCTGGGTAGTGTGTCAGAGGCACTGGGGGCACAGGAGCTGAGCTGCAGGGGCAAGAGGGGGGCACTGGGGTTAGAGCAGTGTTGCAGGGTGCTCCCACAAGCAGACACTAAGCTTTAGGTGAGAAGTACCAGAGGAGTAGTTTAATGAGGGCATTCCAAAGCAAGAGAGACAGAGATCTGCTGGAGAGAGTCCAATAGAGGCTATGAGGATGATGGAGGGACTGGAACATCTCTGGTGTAAGGAAAGGCTGAGAGCCCTGGGGGTGTTTAATCTGGAAAGGAGAAGCCTGAGAGGGGTCTGATCAATGTCTATAAATATCTGAGGGGTGGGGGGCAAGAGGAGGGTGCGAGGCTCTATTTGGTGGTGCTCTGTGATAGGACAAGGAACAGCAGGTACAAGCTGGAACCCAGGAGGTTCCACCTGAACATGAGGAGAAACTTCTCTGGTGTGAGGCTGCTGGAGCCCTGGGGCAGGCTGCCCAGAGAGGTTGTGGAGTCTCCTTCTCCGGAGACTTTCCAAACCCTCTTGGATGTGTTCCTGTGTGACCTGCCCTGGGTGGTGCTGCTCTGGCAGGGGGGTTGGACTGGAAGATGTCTGGAGGTCCCTTCCAACCCCTAATATTCTGTGATTCTGTGAGAGCCAGAGATGAGCTGTGGGTGACCTCCTTTGCAGAAACACGACGGGCAGTTCACAGTGATCCAGCTGGTGGGCATGCTGCGGGGCATCGGAGCTGGCATGCGCTACCTGTCAGACCTGGGCTACGTGCACCGGGACCTGGCCGCCCGCAACATCCTGGTGAACAGCAACCTGGTCTGCAAGGTCTCTGACTTCGGCCTCTCCCGCATCCTGGAGGATGACCCCGATGCAGCCTACACCACCACGGTGCGTGGCTGCCAGCAGGGCAGCCTGGGTGACCCTTGCCGAGGGGGATTGCCCAGGCCACTGGCACAGGGAAGAGTTAGATGCTGTCAAAGTCAGGATAGGCAGGGCAGGAACGGAGAGAGTCAGCTCACTGCTGGTGTTGGGACCAAAAGCCAGAGCCTAGGATGCTTCTGAAGCTCAGAGCAGTGTCCTCCATGCAGGAACCTCCCAGAGGTGTGCAGTGAACAAAGGGAAGTTGGGTGGGAGAGCAGGGAGCTGATCCAACCTCCGCAGGCAACAACTCCTGTGAGCCCCACTGAGCAGGGCATTGCCACATCCCTGCTGGAGTCCTCCTCTAGACTGTGCAGCTCCATGAGATCAAGAGCAGCCCTGCAGGGAAGGACTTGGGGTGCTGGTGGAAGAGAAGCTGGACAAGAGCCAGCAATGGGCACTGACAGCACAAAAGGCCAAGGGCAGCCTGGGAATTGGCATTGCAGCTGAGGTGATTTTGTTCCCATCTGGGGCACTATGATCTGTGAAGACATTTAAAAGTTTTTTCTGTCCAACCTGGCATCTCTGGAGCTTGAGGTGCTCCTCCAGTGTGGGTCACAGAGGGAAGATGAACTCCTTGAGGGAGTGTCTGGTCCTGAAAGAAACTGGTGTGCTCTGCAGGCACCCCTCTGACTAGGAAACTGGGGTGGGTGGACAGTTCCTCTGGAGCTGCAGCTGAGGAATCTTAGCATCATTTTCAGAAGGACCAAGACTAGACAAGCAGGAAGGAGCTTCAGGTTAGCTGGGGGTAGCTGAGAGCAATGCAGAGTATGCTCTGAGGGATGAGTGCACAGTGGCCCAGCCTTCATGGTTGGCTTCAGCCAAGTGAAGGAGTGATCCAGAATGTGTCCCCTGTGTGATTTTCTGTTCAACTGCTTCTTCTGGCATCTCCAGACATAACCTGACATCCCAGGTCCTTTGATTCTGGAGAAGGTTCCTGCTGCTTAGTTCAAGCACAGCATCTTCTGTGTCTTAGGGACTCCCGGAAAAAGGGTAAGCAGGGGCCCAAGACCAGCTAGTGCAGTGCATGCTGCTGCCACAGCAGCCCTCTGCTTGTCCATGGCCTGCAGGCTTCCTCCCACCGTGCCAGCTCGGAGCTTCCCCCCAGTGCTTGTAGACTTTGTGAACAAGTTCCCAAGGACCGCACTGTGGCAGTGACCACAGTGGGTCAGGAAGCTGACCTGAGGGCCCTGAGAGCCCAGAGCTCATGTATTGACCTACCTGCTGACCCTTTCCAACCCTGCCCACTTGCTAGAGACATTGTCTCATGTCCCTGGTGTGAATGCAAACAGAAAGGTCACTAGAGGATGGAGCAGCCCCTGAGAATGTCACCAGCAGTGGCTTAGAGGCATCTTGGCATAGTGGAAGCCACCAGAGGTGGATGCTCTGGAGGAAGAGTAGGAGCATAGTCTGCACAGAGCTGAACTTCAGGGGTGGAGTGAGAGGAGCAGGAGCAGGAGCTCTCTGGCCAGGGTTCAGAGTATGCTGAAGGTGAGGATGCTTCCTTGTTCAGAAGCTTGTGATGAGATTGTATCCTGTGCTGCTTCTCTGTTGTCCTTCACCTGCTCAGGAGATTACCCCCCCCCAAAGGACCTCTCCTGTAGGGCACCTCGTTCCTCTTCAGTCCCCTGAGCAGGCAGGACTCCGTTGGGTGAAGGCAAATCACCTAGACAAGGACACCGGGAGGGTGTTCCCAGGCACATCATGCCCCACCTGCTCTGGGAAGGCCACATGAGGTTCCCCACACCACAGCTTTGCTCTCCAGGCATCTGGCAACCACATCTCCAGCTGTGCTCAGCTGATTTTTCATTCAGCAAGTCCTCATCAGTGCCTGCCTGCCAAGTTCAGTAAGAGACAGGGAGCACATCACCATCAGCCGTGTCTGCTCATGGCAGGGCCTCTGCCTGCACCCAGGGTCACCTCCAGCTTCTCTGCTCTGGTAGCCCTCAGCTCCACTTCACCACTTTGATTCCTCTCTCGTGAACAACGAGGGCCAGAACCCTGTGTGGACTCCTTGTAGAACAGCACAGCTTTCTCCCTGCTCTGCTGGAAATGCCTTGAGGTCACCTTTAGGGTACCTCCTGGGTTTATCCTGTGCCGATTGCCTCCTCAGCCCTTCCCAGAAGATGCCATCCCAAGGCACCTCTCCTCTGACCTGCTGCCCTGGCTGTGGAGCCAGGGGGGACGCCTGAGCCCCCCACGCCCTGAGCCTTCCGCTGCTGCTCTGTGTTTCAGGGGGGGAAGATCCCCATCCGCTGGACAGCTCCGGAGGCCATCGCGTACCGCAAGTTCTCCTCGGCCAGCGACGTCTGGAGCTACGGCATCGTCATGTGGGAGGTGCTGGCGTACGGCGAGCGCCCGTACTGGAACATGACCAACCGCGACGTGAGTGGGCACGGGGAGCCTGCCCCTGCTCCTGCCCTCACCTGACCCAGCCTAGCGGGGGTGGGGGAAGGGAAAAGGGACCCAAAGAGCAGCCCTTGCCTCTCCTCACATCCCCGCAGGGCCGTGCAGAGTGTGCTTGTCCCCTCCATGGGGACATCAGGTTGACAGCCATCGCCGCAGGGCGTAGCTTTCCCTTTGCAGCCCCGAGGCTCCTGCCAGTGCCTGGCTGTGCTCTGATGCTGCTCTCTGCTTTTCTGCTGCCTGGAGAGCCTCCACAGGTCTCTCTTCCCACTACCCGGAAGGGGCTGGGGCTTCCCTAGGATCGCTGCAGCCCCACTGCCCCACTGTCAGTCCCTCCTGCACCCGGTGCTGGGGGTCCATCCCTTCCTCTGCCCATGTGAGGCTGCTGAGAGCCCTAGGCTGGCACCACTCAGCAGCGGGCTTTGGGTTGTCAGAGCTACGTGGAGCTACTCTGACCTCAGAAGTGATACCACAACTGTAAGCAAGCGGAGGTTACCATCCTGCCTGCAGCGTGGGAGCACAATTTGCAGGAGGCAATAAAAGGACTGTTTTGACTCTGCAGAACTACAGGACTCCTTTTTTTCACCCATGGGGACTATAAAGCTGCCTGCCTCCTCCCTGCTCTGGGAGACCTGACAGTCCCCTCTCCTGTAGTGCTTTTATGATTTTAAGCAGTGGCTTTGGTGACAACAGGGCATGGACACAGTGGCTAACACTGTCTCCTCCTCACAGCTCCTTTGAGCAGGGTCTCCTCCAGCCTTGCTGAGCAGTGCAAGCCCTGCTTTTTGAACACCTGACCATGAGTGCAGCTCTCATGGCTTGTCCTGAGGGAAGCTGTGGTGTTCTAGACCTGCTGGACCACTTAAATCCCCTGTCCTAGCCCTGATGCCTTATCCCTGTGTGGTGTCCAGCCTGCTCCAGCTCCTGCAGAGACTGCACACAGCAGCTTGTCACGAGCCTGGTGCTCACCCCCTGCTTCCCACCTGTTGCCCCCAACAGCTCATGCAGCAGGAACCCTCCTTGTGTGCCCTGGCCTGGGTGCTGGGTGTGGGCGCTGGGTATGGGGTGTGGGTGCTGGGCATGGGGTCTGGGTGCAGGGCACAGGGTGTGGGTACTTGGCATGGGGTGTGGGTGCAGGGCATGGGGCGTGGGTGCTGGGTGTGGGTGCTGGGCACGGGGTGTGGGTGCTGGGTGTGGGTGCAGGACAGGAGGTGTGGGTGATGGGAATGGGGTGTGGGTGCTGGGTGTGGGTGCAGGACATAGGGTGTGGGTGATGGGCATGGGGTGTGGGTACAGGACATGGGGTGCGGGTGCACAGCATGGGGTGTGGGTGCTGGGTGTGGGTGATGGGCATGGGGTGTGTGTGCTAGGTGTGGGTACAGGACATGGGGTGTGGGTGCACAGCATGGGGTGTGGGTGCTGGGTGTGGGTGATGGCCATGGGGTGCAGGTGCTGGGTGTGGGTGCAGCTCCACTTGGGCATGTGGCTTCCTTTCAGGTGATTAACTCGGTGGAGGAAGGCTACCGCCTGCCTGCGCCCATGGGCTGCCCCATGGCCCTTCACCAGCTGATGCTGGACTGCTGGCAGAAGGAGCGCAGCGAGCGGCCTCGCTTCGCCCAGATCGTTGGCATCCTGGACAAGCTGATCCGCAGCCCCGACAGCCTCAAGGGCACCGGCACCGTCACACGGTGAGGGCGAGCAGGGCAGGCAGCTGCCACCGGGCACAGCCTGTGGGGTGCAGCAAAGAAGGGGCATTGCTGCCCAGGGCCTTCCCCTGGGACAGGGACCTGCCAGAGAGAGTCCAAGGGAGGCTGAGAGGATGCTGAAGGGACTGGAAACTCTGTGTCAGGATGGGAGACTGAGATGATGCTGAAGGGACTGGAACCTCTGTGAGGAGGAAAGGCTGAGAGCCCTGGGGCTGGTCGGGCTGGAGAGGAGCAGCCTGAGAGGGGATCTGAGCAATGGTTACAAATAGCTGAAGGGTGGCAAGAAGCAGGGGCCAGGCTCTGTTCAGTGGTGCCCTGTGACAGGACAAAGGACAATGGACACAAACTGGAACCCAGCAGACTCCACCTCAACATGAGGAGAAACTTCTTTGATGTGAGGGTGCTGGAGCCCTGGAGCAGGCTGCCCAGAGAGGTTGTGGAGTCTCCTTCTCTGGAGACTTTCCAACCCCACCTGGATGTGTTCTGTGTGACCTGCCCTGGGTGACCCTGCTTTGGCAGGGGTTGGACTCAATGATCTCTGGAGGTCCCTTCCAACCTCTCCCATTCTGTGATTCATTCTATGATTCTATGACATGCAAAGGGCCAAAGGGCAGAGGTTGCGGTGAGCAGTGGGAACCATCCTGCACTTCACTGCCTTGCTCCCACCCTGGCATCCCACACCAGGGTGTGCAGCAGTGCCAGTGCAGTGGTGTGCCTGCCTTTACCAGCCTGAAGGACTTCCTCTGTCCCGCCTTTACCTGCAGGGTCACAGCCTCCTTGAGGTGGATCTTACAGCCTGGCTCCCTAGGACCAACTGTTCTAACCCCTTCTGTCCTGCCCCCAGGTTCACCCAAACACCCTTTGACAGGAGTCTCCTCGACCTGGCCAGCTGCCTGACAGTGGAGGACTGGCTGGACTCCATCCGGCTGGGGCACTACCGAGACAACTTTGCCATGGCAGGGTACTCCTCCCTGGGCATGGTGATGCGCATGAACATCGAGTGAGTACCTGGCCAGCTCCAGCTGGGGGCCCCTGCACCACCCCATGAGCCCTAACAGTGACCATCCTGCCTTGGCTTAGCCTAGTTGGTTCCTGGTATCAGGGATGCACCTCTGAAGAAATTGTGTTGAGACCTGAGCAATGTTTTATGTCATCAGCAACTGGGGGCAGTGGCTGACACCCCTCAGGCCATGCTGCCAGCCAGCCAGACTCAGACAGACTGAGAGTTGGGCAGGGAGAAACTGAATGACATCCAACAAGGGTGAGGGTAGAGTCTGGCACCAGGGAAGGAACAACCTCATGGAGCAGTACAGGTTGGGCACTGACCTGTTGGAGAGCAGTGAAGAGGAAAAGGCCCTGGGGGTCCTGGTTGATGGGAGGTTGACTCTGAGTCAGCAAAGTGCTCTGGTGGCCAAGAAGGCCAAGGGCATCCTGGGGTGCATTAGAAGGGCTGTGGTCAGTAGGTCCAGAGAGGTTCTCCTGCTCCTCTACTCTGCCCTGCTGAGGCCACATCTGGAATATTGTGTCCAGTTCTGGGCCCCTCAGCTCAAGGAGGACCTCAGGGAACTGCTTGAGAGTCCAGCACAGAGCCACAAAAATGGTGAAAGGAGTGGAACATCTTCCTCATGAGGAGAGTCTGAGGGAGCTGAGGGCTCTGTATCTTGGAGAGGAGGAGCCTGAGAGGTGACCTCATTGCTGGTGCTAAAGATGTACAGGGTGAATGCCCAGAGGCTGGAGCCAGGCTCTGCTGGGTGATGCCCAAGGACAGCACAAGGGGCAGCGGTGCAAGCTGAAGCATAGGAAGTGCCATGGAAGCAGGAGGGAAAATTTATTCTGTGTGAGGGTGCCAGAGCCCGGGAGCAGGCTGCCCAGGGGGATTGTGGAGTCTCCTTCTCTGGAGACATTCAACCCCCACTTGGATGTGTTCCTCTGTGACCTGCTCTGGGTGCCCCTGCTCTGGCAAGGGGGGTTGGACTGGATGAGCTTTCCAGGTCCCTTCCATCCCCTAACACTCTGTGACTCTGTGACTGTGATTCTGTGATTCTGTGATGTTCAAGGCTGTGCTGACCATTGGTGGAAGGTATGGAAGTTGTATGGAGAGATTGTGTGAGCACCAAGCCACCTCTGCTGCTCTGGGGTGGCTCTCCATTGTCATCACAGGTTCACAAGTAATTGGGGTTGTGAGTTGCCTCAAGAGGTCTTAGAACACAACTTCCTGCTCAGAGCAGGGTCAGAGTTGAGGTTGGTGTCTCCTTACACCTTTATTTCCCTGCAGAAGGCTTGTCTGCACCAGAGGGTGGCTGTGCCATGCTGTGCAGCTTCTCTGGGGTCAAATGGAGCTGGAGGCACCTCAGAGCTTCTCCAGCCCCAGAGCACTGCAGTGGCTCCCTGCTCAGTGTAGCCAGGCAGGGCTAGGGCATAGCCAAGTGACCCAGTCTGGGTTAAGTAAGGTGAGCTGGGGAACGTGTCCCATCCCCCACCCTCCTCCTCCTCCTGTAAGGAGCTTGCTCTGCCACCTGTCCAGGGGGTGTCCAGGCTGGCTGATGCTCCACTTGGTACCAGAAAAGACAGTGTAGCTCTACCTGCCCCTGCCCTGGGCTTGCATTGCCCAGCCCTTGGTGTTAGCACCAGTAAGGGCTGGCAAGAAGCTCTGCTGCCTCTGAGGAGGTTTGTTCCCTGACAGAAGGCTTGGAGCTGCCAGACAGTGGCTGCTGTGAGTGGGAAGGATGTGACAGGGAGCAAGTATGTGACAGGGAGCAAGGATGTGACAAGGAGCGACTCAGCCGGGGTGCAGCAGGTGGAGAGGGAGCCAGGGGAAGGGAAGCTGCAGAGACACAAACAAGAGCCTGTCAAATGCATTGATCAGGGGCTGCTCTTGGGCTCTTTGCTGGAGAACTGAGCCTTGATTCTCATGCACATCAGGGCAGTGTTTGAGTGGGGAAGGCTCCTCATCCATCCTCCCCTCTGACTGGGTTATCCGAGGGCATTGGCTGAAACTGAATCCAATGTCAGAGCATTGATCTTGTCACCTCCTGCCTGTCAGCAGTGATCTCCCCCTCCTCCTCCTGCTCCCTTCAGGGCTGTCACAGCAGCCATGACAGGAAGATGTGCCCAAGGCAATGGCAGCCTCTCTGCCCCTGGAAGTTTTTAAGGCCAGGCTGGATGTGCCTCAGGGCAACCTGATCTAGTGTGAGGTGTCCCTGCCCATGGCAGGGGAGCTGGAACTGGATGAGCCTTGAGGTCCCTTCCAACCATGACAGTTGTGTGATGCCCATGGACACTCAGCAGCAGCAGCAGTCTTGTGCAAGCAAGAGGAGCCAAGCATGGTCCTGGGCTGGCCCATGGAGTGTGCCCATGGGGAAGAGAAGGGTCTGTCTGGGGCCAGATCCAGGCCAGGGCAGGTCTGACAGTGCCTTTGTTCTCCAGGGACGTTCGGAGTCTGGGCATCACCATGATGGGCCACCAGAAGAAGATCCTGAGCAGCATCCAGGCAATGAGATCCCAGCTGCTGAACACAAATGGCCCCAAGAGGCATCTCTGATTACCAGCACTGCAGACCTGCTCTGGGCCTTCCTTAACACTTACCCTGGCAAAGGGGCAGCAGGGTGGGGAGCAGGAAAAGGAGCAGCAGGCCAGGACCTGGAGCTCTGCCAGCTTCTCTTTGATTTCAGTGTCAGTGGAAACATCTTTCCAGATACCTTGATGGTCCTGCTGCCTCCTTCCCCCATCTGAAGGGGGGAGCAGCCTTCCAAGTGGACTAGGGGCTTGTCATGCCTCTTCCCATCCCCTACTGTGTCCCTGTGGGACTGGGGGTCACCACACAGCTATGCAGGACAGGTGGTAACCCCTACACAGCAGGGTGGCCCCAGCTGCATCTGCAGGTGGAGGGGTGTCAGACACAACAGCAATACCAGGAGCAGTGGCACTGGCTGGCCATGGCACACAGCTCCTTTGGAGAGGGAAGCAGGGGACTTCAGTGGATCTCTGAACTTTGGGAGGGCTCCACAGGCTGCCACACAGCAGAGACAACCCTGCTCCTGCTCCCACTGCCTTCCAGTTCCACTGCACTCCAGCCTGGACCTTCTGAACTGCACCAGCCTGCAGGGGACTTCATGATCCAACTCTACAAGCCCAGGAGGGCAGAGGAGAGACTACAAGGTGGCAGTGCCAGGAACATCTGGCTCTGTGTGCACTGAGAAGAGCTGGCCAGGGCCTGCTATCTGGAGCCTCAAGGAGCCCCTCCACCTTCTGAACCCACCAGCACTGCTCCTCTCCAGATCCAGCACAGGCATCCTAGGGCAGTCCAGGCACATCTTCTAGGGCCACAAACTCAGGTTTCTCCCTCAGCAGAACAACCACCATGTCCCTCCTGTCCCTCCTGTCCCCTCTTCCCATCCTGTCCCTCCTTCCCATTCTGTCCCTCCTGTCCCTCCTTCCCATCCTGTCCCTCTTTCCTTTCCTGTCCCTCTTTCCCTTCCTGTCCCTCCTGCCCATCCTCTCCTCCCTCAAAGCTGGGCCTGCACAGAGTGCAGTGGAGGGGGGAGGGGGTCTGCTCCCATCTCCCAGGCTGGAGGGGCAGCCAGGCTGCTGCCAGCTCTCCTTTGTTCTTGTATTGCCCTAGGGACACCCAAAAGCTGCCTCATTACCACACCACCTGCCTGTGCCCAGGGCTGCCATGGCATCTGCAGAGGAGGGGTCCTGAGCAGCAGCTGCAGCTGCAGCCACACACTCCTACAGCTGGGCAGAGGGGCTCTGGGCAAAGAGGATCCTCAGCACCCCCCAGCTGGTGAGGCTGGGGACTGGCAGGCTGGTGGCCTGTCCTCTACAGCTCTCCTCTCCTCCACAGCCTCCAGAGACCTGTGGAGCTGGCCTGAGAGGCTGAGCTGGCTGCAGAGATGCAGATGGGGCAGGGAGGGGGCAGGCTGGGGGCTGGGAAGATCTCTCATGGGTGTACATAGGATTTCTGTGGGTGTGGGAAGTGTTTGAGTGAAATCCAGTGTGGAGCACAGTAATGGTGGCAAAGCACAGAGGCCTCACGCGTGGGGCTGAACTCACTGCAAAAAAATAGAAACAACCTGCGGGGAGTGTGGCTGGGGGTGGGGGTGGGGGGGAGGGCTGCAGAAATGCTGGGGGGGAGCCACGCTGCCTGCCAGGGCCCACAGCACCCTACCCTGAGCACTGGCACAAATCCTGCACGGGGACTGGTGGGGTCTGGCCTGGGGCTGCTCCTCCCAGTGCTGGTTGGGCACCAGCGGGGTGGGGGGAGGGTCGAAGCTGTTTCTCAGCTGCAATAATGGCAGCTCAGCCTCTCTGGGGCTGGCTGAGCTTCCCAGCCAGGGCACCTCTGCCCTGCTGGGCTCTCTGGCTGTGGTGGGCACTTTACTGCTTCCTATGGAAGTTCTCTGTGGCAGGGGACAGATGCAATGTGTTGGTTCATTTTATTGCACCTTGTGTCCTGCACCCAGACCTGTCACACCCCCCCCCCCCCCTGCAGCCAGCAGCACCACAGAGCCCAGCCCAAGCCCTGCAGCACAGGGTGGTGCTGGCCACGTCCTCCCTTCCCAACATTTGGGACCTCCCAGAGGATGAGTCCATCGTGCACAATCTGGGGAGGGCAGAGGTCAGGCAATTACCACAGAGCTGTGTCCTTGGGGCTTGCTGGGCAGCCCTGGCAGCGTGGGCTACAGGATCTGAGGTTGGGAGCTGCCAGGTGGCCTCTTTCCAGGTGGTTCATGGGTCAGATCCTGCAGCATGGAGTGGCTGGGCTGCTCCTGGCTGCAGGGAGGGTGGGGCAGGGAGGGTTTTCCTTTTATGTTCAACGTGTGCACCTCTTCCTGGGCAATAAAACTTCTTCTTCCCATGGACTTCCTGGTTCCTGGCCTGTTGTGGTCACTCTGCTGCCCAGACCTGCTTTGGGAGAGCACTGGGGACCTCCCTGGCTGCTTCAGAGGCACACTGGGGACAGCTCTGGCATGCCCAGCTTGCCACCACCTTCCTTTCCTCCAGAAAGCTTCTCACATGTGAAGGAAGCTTCTCACATGTGAAGGAAGCTTCTCACATGTGAAGGAAGCTTCCCTGGAGAGCAGGAGTGTCCAGGGGGCGGCCTGCAGGTGCAGGGAAGGGGCTGATCATTTGTAGGGTCCCTGTGGGGGGATGCTGTGCTGGGGGTGGGGAGAAGCCTTCCCAAAACCACCAATTTCTTGCTCTGTAGGAGCATTTCATGCAGGAGGCCAGGCAAGCATGGGACATCTTCTGTGCAGAGCCTCATCTGAAGCTCAGGGATCTCTTGCAGGCTTTCCCAGAGCCAGGCTCACCCTCTCCTCTAAATTCTGGGATTTGTTTTCAAAGGGAAAAAAAAAAAAAGCCCAGTGAAACCTCAGCCCCTGAAGTCTGAGCTGAAGTAACCTCAGGAGTGGGCTTGCAAAAGTCTCCTTACAGGCCTTTAGCTGTGTTTCCAGCTGCCCTCCAGTGAAGGATTTAGAAGCAGGTGAGTTGCAGGGCTGAAGGCAACCCCAGGGAGTAAGGAGATACAAAACCAAAAGGGCAGCACAGCACAGCACAGCGTGGGATTGGCTCTGTCCATGCCACTCACTGCTGCTCACATGTCCCCAGCTTTCACAGCCCTCCAGGAATGCAGGTGTCTGTCCCCAGCCCTGCTCCACATCCCTGGTGTGGGCAAAGGTCAGCCTGGCTCCCCCACAGTGCTGTGCCCCCCTCTCCCCCAGGTACCTCAGCCCTCCTTGCTCTGCTGCCTACACAGTCACACAACTGTTCTGGCTGGAGAAGCCTTCTGAGACCCTACAGTCCACCCAGCAATCCAACACCACCATGGACACTAAACCATGGCCCAGGTGCCATGGCCACTGCTGTGCTCCCTCAGGACTCAGCTCATGGCTGAGGGGTGCTGGACAGGGCAGAGCAATGCTGCTGCGCCAGCTGCCACCAGGAACCCTTGGAGATGCTGTCACCAATCCACTGCACTAACTGGGGTTGTGCAAACACAATTGATCCTTGCAGAACTCACATCTGGGACTCACTTGGCTTTGTCTCCAGCTTTGAAGTTCTGCTCCCTGAGCAGATGCTGAGGGCTCTGTTGTTTGCCCTCCTTGCAGGCACTTTGGCATTTCTGCTCCTTCCTGCTCCATGCTGGAGCCTCTCTCTCCCCAGCTCCTGCCCAAAGCCTCCCAGCCCCTCAGCCCCTCACCCCAGATGTGTGAGTCCTGCTCCTGAGGTGGTGCTGCAGGAGCCACTCAAGCATGGCCAATGGAAGGTCTCCCAGCCTGCCAAGCTCAGTCCCTACTGCAGAAGGCAGCCGGAGATGTGTGGGAGGAGGCTGCCTGGCACCATTCCTCTGAAGCATTCACTGCCTGACCTCCCTCCTGGGCTGCCCTGCAGAAGCCCCTGGGCAGAGGGCAGGGAAGCTGTCCAGGGGAAGGAGCTGGTCAGCAGGCAAACTCCTTCTGGGAGAGATGATGGAAACTCTGATTTATTTATAAGAGTAGAGGAAAGTCACAAAGATGATCTGTTGTCCTTCTCTGGAGCCATTCCAGGGACCTTGATGTCTTTCTTGTAGTGAGGTGCCCAACACTGACCACAACACTCAAGATGTAGCCTCTCCAAGTTCTTGAAGTCTCTGGCAGATGAAGGCTCCAACAAACTGGAAAGGTGGAAAATGATGCCCAAGGATGTGTTTGGGAGGTGATGGGGAGAAGGAGGGCCTAGGACAGGGCAGGAGCAAGAGGAGGAGCAACAGGCATCCTGCAGTCATGATGTGGGTGGTAGCAGTGGGGAATGAAGATACTGAAATGGAGTATGTTAGAGATTGGGAAAATGCCTTCCCAGCAAGGGTTGCCAGGCACTGTCCCAGGCTGGAGTCCCCATCCCTGGAGGTGTTTCAAAGCTGCCTGGATGTGGTGTTGAGGGATGTGGTGCAGTGGCAGAGGCTCAGCAGCAGTGGTTGTGAGCTCTGGGCTGGTGGAAGTGTCCCTGCCCATGGCAGGGGGTTGGAACTGGAAGATCTCTAAGGTCCCTTCCAACCCTTCCATGATTCTATGAAACCCTTTCACATAGCAAGAGAGCCCTCAGGCTTTTTACACTTCCTCAAATGCCCGTCGAGAGAGTTCTGCTCCAGCTGGCAGTGCTGGGAGCTGTCCCTTTCCTGGCAAAAGAGCTTCCCCTTCCTAGTCACACCTGGTGCCACCCCAAGCTACCAAGAACTCAGCTCTGAAGCATTTCATTTACAGCTGCCCAGGCCAGGCCTGGCTGTGCCAGCAGCAGGAGAGGCTCTGCGAGCTGTGTGTGCCTGGAGGTGGCAGTCTGGCCTTGCACAGCCCCTGCAGAGCCCTGCCTGCAGCCACGGCCTCAGCCCCGTGCCGAGGCTCAGTGGCTGCCAGCTCCATGCCCAGGCTCAGGACTGCCAGCTCCATGCCCAGGCTCAGCAGCTGCCAGCTCCGTGCCCAGGCTCAGGACTGCCAGCTCCATGCCCAGGCTCAGGACTGCCAGCTCTGTGCCCAGGCTCAGTGGCTGCCAGCTCCATGCCCAGGCTCAGTAGCTGCCAGCTCCATGCCCAGGCTCAGGACTGCCAGCTCCATGCCCAGGCTCAGCAGCTGCCAGCCCCGTGTCCAGGCTCAGGACTGCCAGCTCCGTGCCCAGGCTCAGGACTGCCAGCTCCATGCCCAGGCTCAGTGGCTGCCAGCTCCATGCCCAGGCTCAGGACTGCCAGCTCCGTGCCCAGGCTCAGAGGCTGCCAGCTCCGTGCCCAGGCTTGCAGGGGTCAGCTGTGCCCTGCCTGCTGCTAACAGATGGTGAACTCTGCTTCCTGTTTACTGAGCTGACTCCTGTCTGATCCCACAGCAGCTCATCCTGCCAAGGCAGCCTGTGCTCCCCAGCACCTCCTCTCTCTGCTCTTGCACAGCCATGTAGCAGCCTGGCCCAGCAAGTGCCTCAGGGTGATCTGCTGAGAGGTAGAAATATCACCCAGGGCTGCTGCCTTAACCCTGCCAAGGGCCAGGGGTGAAGTTCTGCACCAGGTCACATCTTGGACACCACCATCAAGGAGTGTGATAGCAGCAGAGTTCATCCCTTGGGAAATCCCAGGGCACAGTTGCTGCAGCTCCTGCTTCTGCTGGGTCCTTCTGGAGTGGAGCTGCAGACCCCCTGCCAGCTGGCAAGACCTTGAGAGCAAAGCTGGCAACACTTGCCCTGGACAGCCAGCTGCTCCTTCTTGGAAGGGGGAATCTCAAAGCAAGGATGTTACTTCCTGAGTTAAACCAGGCTGAGGGCTTGCAGAGCACCCAGGAAAGCTGTGGGAAGGGCAGCGGCTTTGGCACCTGTTTTTCTGGACTCACCCATGCCACATTAGAAGTTTCCATTCTGCTGATGCTGGAAGAAGCTCTTCCTAGGCACTCACTGATGTCTGATGTCTTCCTGACCCCAGAGTCTTTCACTCATAGATTTCTTATTCCTCACCCTGTGTTTCATTTCCTCCCTGCCTTCCCAGCTGCCCCTCACAAAGCTGTCCTGAGAAGTAGCCTCTGTAGGGAGCAGGCAGTGGGACAGTGCTGAGTGGCATTCAGCAGGCAGCAGCAGTGGATGTGTCCCTCCCAAACACACAGAAGTCTGCACATGACTCAGGTGGCTCAAGGGGAGGGATGAGAAACAGGCAATGGTGAGCAGTGGTTTTCAAACTTGGACGAGCATGGGGGTGACAGAGGCACTTTGGGGGGATGTGCTTTGGTGCACTGATGGGACACCAGCTTGGGGACACATGTGTGCTGTGCCAGGGGCAGGGGTGCTCAAGGGTTATGGAGAGGCAGGAGGTGAGGGAGAGGCAGGAGGTGAGGGAGAGGCAGGAGGTGTGGGAGAGGCAGGAGGTGAGGAAGAGGCAGGAGGTGATGAAGAGACAGGAGGTGTGGGAGAGGCAGGAGGTGTGGAAGAGGCAGGAGGTGAGGGAGAGGCAGGAGGTGATGAAGAGGCAGGAGGTGAGGGAGAGGCAGGAGGGAGCTGCAGGCTCACAGCTCCCTGCCCAGTGGGACTGACCCCATCCCACAGGGACCCCCAGCAGGGAGGGATGCAGCCCCATTTACTGCTGGGCTCCTCCAAAGCCGGTATCAAAGGCTGAGGCTCCTCATTATGATTCCTTTATTTCTCTCCCATGTAGAGCTGCCAGGGAAGGGTCAGCAGCGCTGATGAAATTTTCAACTCTCCCAGGTTTTGAATTTACATGTGTGGGTTTTTTTTTTTCTCTGTGTCTGAGCTGGGAGAAGATGATGAATAAAAGATTAAAATCGGAGGTCTCCAATCATTTAGGAGCTCAGCAGTGAGCAGTTATTCTGGGAGCAAGCACGAGCCCAGCACCGCTGCCTGCATACCAAAAATTAGCAGCCAGCTTCAAACAGGCCCCAGACAAAAGGCTGTGCTCCTTGATGAGGCTCTGCTGGGGTGCAGGCAGCAGCAGACCCAGGGAACTGAGACCTCTGGGCTCTGCAGGGTGTTGGGAACAGAGCAAAAGCCTCCTTGACTCCAGATGCTCCAGAGGAGTCCTACTGGCTCCAGTGATACTTCTCCACTGCTGAGAGATGTTCATGGCACAGAGGAGCAGCTGGTACCAGCAATGGGGCTGCTCAAGAGAGAATAGAGGAGTGGATGGTGGGAAAAGGAAGGTGAAGAGGACAGATTTGGGTGAGCTAGGATGTGACTGGGAGATTCAGGAAGAGCTGAGGCAGGGGGAGAAACTGGGATGACGTGAGGAGCACAGAGGAGTCAAGGCAGGTCTGAGTGGGGTGGGAGCTGAAATAAGAATGCAGAGTAAGCCATGCCTGGGGTGGAAAAGGCTGCTCATAACCAGGGGCAATGGCTCTGGAGTGCTGGCTTTGTGATGGGAAAAAAGAAAAGCTCCAGGGAAATCCTTGGCTCCTCTGCTCAGAGAGATGAGAACAGGATGGGACTTTCTGGGGCATGACTCTTCTTTGGCCATGGGCACATTTCTGTCTATGTTCTCACCACACTCCATCCCTTGCTCCTGTCAGTACTGCTGCATCCTCCCCTTTCCAGGCACTTTGTTTATCACCACCTTGGTACCTAAGGGGATAGGCACAGACAGGGCTTGTGGTCCCAGTATGGCCTCCCTCAGGCTTTGCTGGGTTAAGGACATCCAACCTGAAGTGTTAGTGCTGTCCCTTGCCCCAGCTGTCTTTGTCCGTCAGAGTCCTGCTCCCAATCCTGAGCCAGAAGCTCCAATCTCACCCCTCCAGCCCATTCACAGCTCCTCTGCCCACACCATCTCTGTGCAGGTGCCACCAGACATCCATGTCTGGAGTGGCCTGGGATTGCCTGCTCAGAGAGCCCAAGAGGCTGATGCTGGTGAGGGAGGGGGCAGCAGAAAGGCCTGAGCTCAGGAGAGGCTGGGGGGTCCCAGCCTTGCACAGCAAGGACACAGCACATCACTACAGGAGCCTGTGGTGCTGTGGGACAAGCTGAGCTGTGAGAGGTGCCAAGACAGTGATATGCTGGCCTGGACAAGCTGGAAGTGCCTTCCACCAGCCCTGCTGCATCCTGTGAGGTTTCCAGGCAGTGATGTGCCTCCAAGCAGCAGATCTCCCCAATGGATGCTGGGCACAAAGCACTCAGATATTATGGTGCAGCTTTCCAAGACATTTCCAGGCCTTTCACATTTTTATGAGAAAGGGTTTGGCAATGAGGTTGTAGGTAGGACCCCCACGGCCCCAGCTTGTCTTGCAGCCCCTCTCCCTCTCCTGGAGCCGTGGTAAGTTTCAGCCAGACGTGACAGAGGACACAGCACAGAGGGACTGCTGGTCCTGCAGGCTTCATGGAAACAGATGACAGAGGAGGAGGCTGTGCTGCAGCAGTGCCCCCGCAGACAAGACGGTGGCAGCCTCAGCTTGTGTCTCCATCTGCCCAGGAGAAGGCAGGGAACAGGGATCTGTGACAGCTCCCTGCTTGCAATGAGCCTTGAGACGCTGTCCTAAGGACCTAACTCCCAAGACCCCTGGCAGCACACTTGCTCTGCTTGTCCATCCTTCACCCTTGTCCCCTGCTCTCCTGGCACTCTCTTCAGCTGCTCCCTGCAAGTCTCTCACCACTTCTCCTTTGCCATCCTCCCGGTCCCGTCGGGGCTGATCCTGCCGGCTGCAGGGGCAGTGGGCAGGGTGTGAGACGTCCTTGGAAGGGAGGGGGCCTGGTGGTGCTCACAACTGCCAGCCGAGTGGGGTTTCACCTGCCTGCCTACGTCCTTTGAACAAGGAGGACGACTGTGATGGGGGCAGTGCACTGACTGCAAAGGGTGGCAACACAGAAGCTCCTTCTGGTGAAGAGCAGAGTTGGAGCGTCTTTGAAATTCCCTGCACACGGCTCCGGGCGCCGGGAGGGGGGCACTGAGCTCGGGGGAGCCTGGGCTGTTGTTTGCTCTCTGCAGAGTGCCTGTCAGAAATGCCCACCTCCGGGAGGCAGGGATGGACAGATGGACGTGGCTGGGCTGAGCAATGCTGGCGGTGGGCTGCTGGGAGCTCCCTGTGCTTTGTAAGCCCTCCAGCAGCGGTGCTGACAGCTGCGGCCACCGGCCCTGCGCTTGCCAAGCAGCCCCTGCACTTTGAGCCCCCCCGGGGCCGCTCCCGCCGCTGACAAAATCCCTTCCTCAGCTTTCAGACATCCTCATCTCAGCAGCCAAGCCTTTGACACTGCTCCCTCTGCACAGGGACCCGGTCCTGCCAGCCGGGCACCACCCTCCTTGCCTGCCCTGCTCTGGTTGAGCATCCCCAGGCTGCTGGTCCTGCTCAGGCTGCCAGTGCAGCCTGGCACAAACTTCAGGCTATAGCTGTGGGAGAAGTGCTGGGGGTGCCAGGCAAGCTCTTGGTGCTGACACGAAACAGCTCAAGGATGAGTTGTGCCTGGTCTACCACCAGCTCTCCACCAGCCTGATGAAACACTCCTCGGAAGATGAGTGAGGACACATCCCTGGGTCTGTGCCTGCTGCATTCCTCCTGTGTCTTGCATCCTCTTGTTCTTGTTGGATTTCCTCAGCCTCCTGCCATTCACATTTGTTTTTCAAGCCTCTCTAAAATCCCAGTGCAGTGCAAGGTGGGGAATGTAAGAGCAGGTGATGAAAGGCATTCACAGCACACACTGCTTGAAGCACAGAGAGCTGGCCCCTGAGACTGGCTTTCAAGGGCCAGAATTAGAGCTGGAGTGAGAGTCCTCAGAGTTTTAAAGCTGTTTGGGTATCCATGGGAAGCATTTGTGATGGCTGCCTGCAGCTCCTGCTTCTGCCAAGTGCTTCCCCTTGCTGAGCCTGGCTTTGTGTGGCTGCTGGGAGCCAGAGCACAGGCCAAGGGAGCAGATCCAGGCAGACAGGTCCTGAGCTCACAGGCTTGATGGTAAGAGGAGGTAGGCAAGGCCCCATCTGGAAATGTTGTGCAGGAAATTGTTGGCATTTGGGCTTGTTTTCCCCAAACCTTTCTTCCCCTGGTGAGGTTTCAGGATCTTTTGCTGTGGGTGGAGGCAAGGATGCAAACCTGTAGTCTGTGTGGTCCAAGACAGGCAGATCCTGCCCTGGGTCACCTGCAGGAGGCTGAGTTTGCCCTCAAGTGAGCCTCTTGCTGCTGCAGGCCCCTGACTGCCCCCAGGTCCCACCACAGGACCTGCTGCCTGCATACCACTGCACAGTCTGAGGGTGCAGGATGACACCTTAGGGGACCCCCAGGTTCAGTCAGTGACTCACCCTCTCCATCATTAGTCATTAGCTTCCTCTGAGAGGAAGATGAGAGACAGCCTCATGTCCACCCCTGAGCAGCCCCAGCCTCAGTGACTGTTGTTGCTGGCCCCCTCTGCTCTCCCTCCATGGTGGCATTTCTCTGTCCACAAGGCTCCATAAGCCCAGAGCCTGGACTGGCCACCTTCCTGCCTCCACATCTGCCTGGGGTGGGGTGAGTCTGCTCTAGGGAGGAGTTGTCTCCCCTGCTAGTGACCCTCCTGACACCTCAGAGCTGGGGGAGATGCCTAGGACTGCCACCAGACGTCTTTGCTGCTGAAGTGTCTCACCACTTTTAGCTGGAAAGTTGGGGGAGTGCAGGCGATGGCTTCTGGCTGACATCAGGGTGCAGTGCCCACAGCCCCACTGGAGAGCCAGCAGTGTCTGCTGCCTGCAGCAGGGTGCAGAGACCCCTGGATTTTTCACTGGCATCTGCCTGCACTCTGCTTCTGGAGCCTGTACCACCAGTCTGGACAGAGCAGGCAGCAGACCTGAGTGGTCAGGACATCTGGCTCACAACCAAACCATGCTTCATGGAGGCAGGACCCACCAGCTGCCACTGAACTGCCTGAGAATCTCTGAACTGCTGCAGGTTTTTGTGCACTGACAAAGTGTAAGGGCTCAGAGGAGGAGCATGAGGGCAGGCAGACACCCATCAGTTGTTCTGAGCCAGCACCAGTGGCATCTCCACCAAACCAGGTCCCTGTGAGAGGCCAAAGCAGGGAGTGGGAGATGGAAACCCAGGGAAGGGAAGGGAAGGGAAGGGAAGGGAAGGGAAGGGAAGGGAAGGGAAGGGAAGGGAAGGGAAGGGAAGGGAAGGGAAGGGAAGGGAAGGGAAGGGAAGGGAAGGGAAGGGAAGGGAAGGGAAGGGAAGGGAAGGGAAGGGAAGGGAAGGGAAGGGAAGGGAAGGGAAGGGAAGGGAAGGGAAGGGAAGGGAAGGGAAGGGAAGGGAAGGGAAGGGAAGGGAAGGGAAGGGAAGGGAAGGGAAGGGAAGGGAAGGGAAGGGCAGCAGCCTCCCCCCAGTGACAGGCTCACAGCTGCTGCCAGCTGCTGTGCTGCTGTGGGCATGCGGGGGATAGGCAGCAGCCAAGGGCCAAGTCTCTGGAGCTAAACCAGGGGTTTCCTGTCTTGGTTCTCTGTCCCTCTTGTTGGAGCCCCAGAAGGAGTGGAGGTGGCTGCCCACCCATTTCTCTAATTCCCAGGCTGCCTCTCCTTTAATCCTGTGTTTATCTCTTCCTGTTTATCAGCCCTGATCCAGGGCTCCACCAGCCTTCCCTTCCCTACACACCTCCCTCCACCATCCCTGCTGGGAGCTTTGCAGCAAATTTCCCCCCACAGCTGCTCAGCTGCCCTTGCTCTGGCAGCAGGGACTTCAGCTCAGCTCCTGCTAGAGGCTGAGGACCCCCTCTGCTTTCTGCCTCTGCTACACCAGCTCCATGCAACCTGCTGATGGGATCTGAGCCTCACACTCCATCCCACAACAGCAGTCTTTGGAGTCTTGCAGACAAGGGCAAAGCCCCTAAAGAGCTGTTTGGTGGGGAGCACCATGCCATGGGTGCTGTCTTCTCATCTCACCAGCTGTGATCATTTTGGGCATCCCTGGGCTCCCACCCAAAGCTAGCAGGACTGAGAAGGAGCTGCTCCACAACCAGGGGCCAAGAAAAGTCTCCAGTAGATGGAGGAGAGCCCCATGCAGCCCTCTTGCTTTGCTGACCGTCAGAGGCCACAACCTGAAAGCTGGTGACAGCTGGAGCATACCTGGGACATCACTGACCTGCTGACAAGTCCCAGCCATCCTCCCAGTCATCCTCCCAGCCCCTGGCCCCAGCCCATGTGCTGCTCAGCCCTTGGTTCCCTTCTCCTCACGGTCCTGGGGTCCCACCCATGCTGGGCAGGGCTCCTCCACCTTTGGCAGGGGCCTTGCTCTGTCTGAAGTGGGGCAAGGCATGAAACATGGATGAGGGCAGGGGGCTGTGGCGTGCTGCGGGGCCAGCCCTGATTCGATTAGAGCTGATGTTTCTTTCATGAGCCAGAGGCTTGCTCCTCTGCACAGCCCTGTGCTGCAGAGCTCAGGCTCAGTCACGGAAGCAGACGGCTGATTAACCACCCGCTGCCTGCCTGCCCCCCACTCCCTCCCTCCTGTCCCTGTCCCTGCCTCTGCCTGCCACTGTCCCCTGCCACCTTCCACCGCTCCGGACCGAGCCCTGCTGCCCACAGCCTGCTCTGCCTGCTGCTGCTGCCGGCATCTGGCTTTCCCCCTGCTCCTAGGCTGCCATTCGCCTCGGGTCCTTCCTGTGCCAAACACAGGGTGGCTCTCATGGCATGATGGGGCTGGGTATAGCTGGACACGGAGCAGCACTGCCAAGCCAAGAAGTGGTCAGACCCTGCCTGCTGTGGAGGCTGCAATCCAAGGTGTTCAACCAGGGACCTCCTGCACGAAGGACAGAGCTTCTGCTTCTGCTTCTGCTTCTGCTTCTGCTTCTGCTCTGGAGATGCAGGGTCAGCTCCTGAGCAGGCAGATAAACTCTCTGTCTCCAGCAAGATCTTGATGATTTTCCTAATGAGCAGGCCTGCAAAAGCAGCCTGGCTCCTGAGAATCAGCTGAGCTATTTCAGGCAGCTAATTGTACCGAGCAAGGACGTTCCTGCTGTTCAAGTGTTTCACTTATCTGGGACATTGTGAGTGCCAAAGGGCTTCCCCAGAGCTGCTCTGCAGGGCAGGGAGAAGGGGGCTCAGCAAAGATCCTCCTGCAGCTGTCACTCTCTCTGTCCCTGTGCTTTTGCCAGGTGACCTTGAAGCTGATATCATCAGCTTAGAAACATTGTGCAGCCCATCCTGCCTCAGCTCAGGAGCAGCTTTGTACAGCTGCTCTTCCCCAGCTCCAGCCACACACAGGAGCATGAGGCTCAGCAGGATCTTAGTCTCCTTCCCACACAACCAGCTGCAGGAGATCTCAAAGGCACCAGAACTTTGCACAAAATGGAATGCTGGAGTATCTGGAAAGGGCTGGGGAATTTTGTGGCTGAAATCTTTCCCTCTGCCTTTCCCATTCCCAGGCTGCATCTCTGCTGTTCATCATGTGCATGAGGAAAATTTCCCAGGCACTACTGGTGGGGGCCAAAAAATTCTCTGTCTGTGAAGATTTTCAGCTCTCAGTTGGCCAAGGGCAATCTGATCTGACTTTGAAGTCAGCTGTGCTTGGAGGTGGGGGCTGGACTGAGGACCTCCAGAGAGACCTTTCAACCTAAATCCTTGGCTGAGCCTCATTTCATGACAAGTCTGGCAACTTGGACCCTCTGGGCAGTGTGGTTTTGCTTTTTCCCTACTGGAACAATCCAGCTCATCCTCTCCAGAACTGCTTTGCTCTGGGAAAAGCTCTGTCCATTCTCACAGGAGGATTTCAATCACAACAGTGCACTTCTCCCAGCCTGGGACTCACTGACCTTCAGCAGGTGCAGTTCAGGAGGTGGTGACATTCACCCCAGAGCCCACATGAGGTGAGACTTCTGAGGTGCAGTTTGGTAGTGACACCAGTGATGTGGGTGGATCACACACAGCAGCTCTCTATGCCTCCCCCCCTGCACTGTCCCTGAACCAAGGACAATGTAAAGGAGCAGGAACAGCCTCCAACACATAGAGATGTGAGTCTGAAATAATCGACTCAGAGAATGGGAGGGGTTGGAAGGGACCTCTGGAGATCATTGAGTCCAACCCCCCTGCCAGAGCAGGATCACCCAGGGCAGGTCACACAGGAACACATCCAGGTAGGTCTTTAAGGTCTCCAGAGAGACTCCACAACCTCTCTGGGCAGCCTGCTCCAGGGCTCCAGCACCCTCACATCAAAGAAGTTTCTCCTCATGTTGAGGTGGAACCTGCTGGGTTGCAGTTTGTGTCCATTGCCCCTTGTCCTGTCACAGGACACCACTGCAAAGAGCCTGGCCCCTGCTTCTTGCCCCCCACCCTTCAGATATTTGTACACATTCATAAGATCTCCTCTCAGCCTTCTCCAGCCTAACCAGCCCCAGGGCTCTCAGCCTTTCCTCCTCACACAGAGGTTCCAGTCCCTTCAGCATCCTCTCAGCCTCCCTTCGATCCTCTCGTGTCACTCCCCGTCTCAGGGGAAGCCACTGCTGCTGGAGCCTTCGCTGCCCACCGGGCTGGGCCGTGGGTGGGCTCCCACCAGGACGCCGCTTCCAGACGCTGTGCGCTGCTGTGGCTTTGTGTGCGCGGGGGGAGGGCTGGGGGCCGGCGGCAGCGAGCAGCGATCCGGCAGCCCCGGGGAGGGCTGACATGCGAGGCTCGGCGCAGGCAGCGCTTTACACGCCACGGCCGGCGCCGCGCAGCGAGGGGCAGCGCCGCTCCCGCACACGCTCTGCCCGGCGGCTCCCCGGGCTCGGCCCCCTCCCAGCCAGCCCAAGCCCCGCCCGGTGCTGCCCGGGCTGCGCTCATCAGAGCCCGGGGAACGCTGGCACAGCAGCCTCAGCTGAATTTCATGGCCTGAAACGGTGCCAGCGGAGGGTTAGGTCGGAGGTTAGCAACAATTTCTTTGCGGCAAGAGTGGCCAGGGGTTGGAACAGGCTGCTCAGGGAGGTGGTGAAGTCCCCATCCCTGGGGGTGTTCAAGAAGGGTGTGTGGCCATGGCACTTGGGGACAGGGTTTGGTGGCCATGGTGGGGTTAGGTTTCTGGTTGGACTGGACGACCCTAGAGGGCTTTCCAACCCAAACAATTCTGTGATTCTATCTTTGCTCTGCTCCCTCTGGCCCTCAACTGCTCACTGCCTGGCTGCCCCTGGGCACTAGTGAAGCCTTGATGGGGATGGGGATGGCTTTATCCCTCCAACATCATAGAATCATAGATTGTTTAGTTTGGAAAAGGTCATTGAGTCCAACCATTGACCTAGCAGCACAAGGGACTGGCCTGGAGTCACTGGTGGGAGGTGACCATCCCAGCCATAGCAAGCAGCTGGCCACCCCACCACTCCACCTGAGTGTCTTCCAAGTTAGATCTATGACTCCTGGCTCTTGTGGCCAGGCTCTGTGGTCTGTCTCAGTCTTCTGGCAGTGTCTTCATTCAGCTAACAGTGATTGGCACTCCTCAGCTAACAGTGATTGGCACTCCCCTGGGCCAAGCTTAGTGGTGAAAATCCAGGTCCTTCCTATGCTGGTTACAGTGGTCCTGCCTGGTCTTCACTTACCCTGTAACTCCTCCTAGTCCCTCACCCATTCTGCTGCACCCATCCTGAGAGGTGACCAAACTCTATGCCAGGACATGGTGGTGATAACACCTCCAGGTGTTCCTAAATCCTGGGCCACTTCTCCAGCTCTTCATCTGGGGCCATCTACATGCACAGAGGCTTCAGTATGGTTTCATCTCTGCATTTGTCAGTGGTGCAATTGAGCTGCTGTTGTGTTAGCCATGCACCACTCTGAGCCAGGTCTCCCCATCAAGCCTAATCTGGGGCTCAGTGCTCCAGGAAAGAGGGATGGGGGCCACTGGGGGCAGAGTGAGTGACTGCCAGTGGACCATCACTAGATGTGCTGGAAGTGCTGGAAGTGAAGGACAGCAGATACACTGCTGGGGCAAATCCATCTGTGGCTACCCAGGCATGGGGGATGCCCCAAGGGGTCCAGTACAAGTGGGAAATTCAGGGGGCTTGGAACTGGGAATGCCTTAACCAAAGGCTGCTAAGATCTCTGCACCAAAGGACAAAGAGCTAATGTGTGGAAGAGGATGACTGGGGGTCTGGTTGCCCATGTCATAGAACCACAGACCTGGTGAGATTGGGAGAGTCCTTTGAGCTCCTCAAGTCCAACTGCTCACCCAGCGCTCACAACCACTGCTGCTGAGCCACTGCCTCTGTACCACACCCCTCAGCACCACAGCGAGGAGGCTCTGAAACACCTCCAGGGATGGGCACTCCTCTCTGGGCAGCCTGGGACAGTGCCTGGAACCCTTTTGGTGAAGAACTTGTTCCTAAAATCCAGACTGAATTTTCCCTGGCACACCTTGAGGCTGTTTTCTCATCCTGTCACTTGCTGTATGTGAGAAGAGACCAACCCCACCTGGCTCCAGCCTCCTGTCAGGGAGCTGTAGAGGGTGATGAGGTCTCTCCTCAGCCTCCTTTTCTCCAGACTAAAAAATCCCAGCTCCCTCAGCTGCTCCTCCCCAGCCCTGTTCTCCAGACCCTTCCCCAGCTTTGTTGCCCTTCTCTGGACCTGCTTCAGCATCTCAATGTCCTTTTCATAGTGAGGGGCTCAAAACAGAACCCAGTCATCAGTGTGTGGCCTTGCCAGTGCAGAGCAGAGGGGATGATCCCATCCCCAGCCCTGCTGGCCACATGTGCTGGTTTGAGGCCAGCCAGAACATCTCTTGCCCCAAAAGGGACAAAAGAATGACACACGCAAACGGATTGGAGAGTGGTGGAAAGTTTAAATGGAAAAGCAATTGGTGAAGCTAGAGAGAACTACAAACTACAAAGCATAGTGGAAAAGAACATCCTAAAGCATACAGAACCCCTCACAGAATTCCCAAAAGCTTCCCAATCCTCCCTTCCTCCCACCTGAGGGTCTACCCAATCCCTCAGGGCTCTTCCTTCCCCCCCTCCCACTGCTAGGCAAGTCTCAGGCTGGCCAGGTCTGAGACTGCCCCCCCCCTCCATTCTCCTCCTGGCATTAGGCCTAGTCAGGCCTAAGAGGCCTGAGATACCCCCCCGGCATTACCCGATAAGAGAGGACATCTCCCATGGGAGCAGAGAGGGAAGAAAGAGGAAGATGATGACTCTGCAGATGGCTTTATAGGGTGCAGGATTTATGGGTAGAAATACGCCGTGTCCTGTGTCCACCCCTAGCGGGTGAGTACCTGGGACACCAGAGGTGTATCTCATGCAGCAGTGGCAGGGGGCACCCAGCCTAAACTGCCACACCACACTATTGCTGATGCAAGCCAGGATGCCACCCGGACACAGCTGGGCACAGCTGGGCAGATGCTGGCTCACATTCAAATGGCCATCAACCAACACACCCAGGTCCTGAGCAGCTCCCCAGGCTGCAGAGGCTATCAGAGCAGAGATGCTGACCCTGAGAGCACAGAGAAGGATGTTTCCCTGGCCAGAGGTGTGGCCTGGTGTGGTGGTTGGTGATCCTCATGCAGGCTGTGTCGGCAGAGGCCGGTGGCTGCTCTGCTCCTCTCCTGGATGCCAAGCTTCGGACTCCATCTGCTGTACCAGAAGCGGAACTTCCCCGGCGAGCGCCGAGCCACCTGCGCTGGGGAACCGCCGGGAACCGCCGCGCCGCCGGGGCTCAGCCGTGAGCAGCGCGGAGCTGGGGCAGGCAGCGGCCAGCAGGGCTGTGGGTGCAGCCTTGGGAAGCACAAAAACTCCCCAGGAATGCTGACATCTCTGCTCAGCTTGACTGGCAAGAACGCCAGGAGCGGTCTGGCTCTGCAGAAGGAGGACAGAGACAGCTCCAGCAGGTCCTGCCAGCACCACTCAGGGCTCTGTGCAACATTCCTCTGGTATGTGACAGTTTTCCATGTGGATTCCCAGCACTGTGGAGTGGAGGAGCTGCTGCCCCAGTTTCCTGGAGTGCATTCAGAAGAGTGAGGCCAGCAGGTCAAGGGAGATTCTCCTCCTCCTCTACTCTGCCCCTGTGAGTCTGCAGCTGGATTATTGTGTCCAGATCTGGGCTCCCCAGCTCAAGAGGGACAGGGGTTAGAAAGAGTCCAACAGAGGCTGCAGGGATGGGAACCTCTGTGTGAGGAGGACTGGCGGAGAGCCCTGGGGTTGGTTAGGCTTCACCACCACGTCCTGGCCATAGGAGTTTGGTCACCTCTCTGGATGGGTGCCACCTGAGAGGAGATCTGATCAAATATCTGCAGGGTGGGGGGCAAGAAGAAAGGGCCAGGCTCTGCAGTGGTGTCCCGCGGCAGGACAAGGGGCAATGGGCACAAACTGCAACACAGGAAGTTCCACCTCAGCATGAGGGCTGGAAGCTGCTCTAGTGCCAGGTGCAGGGCTGGAAGCTGCTCTGATGTCAGGTGCAGGGTTGGATGCTGCTCTGGTGCCAGGGGCAGGGTTGGAAGCTGCTCTAGTGCCAGATGCAGGGCTGGAAGCTGCTCTGGTGTCAGGTGCAGGGTTGGATGCTGCTCTGGTACCAGAGGCAGGGTTGGATGCTGCTCTGTTGTCAGGGACAGGGTTGGATGCTGCTCTGGTACCAGGGGCAGGGTTGGATGCTGCTCTGTTGTCAGGGACAGGGTTGGATGCTGCTCTGGTACCAGGGGCAGGGTTGGATGCTGCTCTGTTGTCAGGGGCAGGGTTGGAAGCTGCTCTGGTGTCAGGGGCAGGGATGAAAGCTGCTCTGGTGCCTGGTGCAGAGCTGGATGCTGCTCTGGTGCCAGGGGCAGGGTTGGATGCTGCTCTGGTGCCACAGGCAGAGCTGGATGCTGCTCTGCCTGTCCCCAGCTCTGCTGGCAGGGACATGTGGGCAGCCCCTGCCCATCTATGTGTGAGGAAAGAGAAAAAACAGACTGGTGATTTTCTCTGGGGGGCTGAGCACAGATCAATCTCACTGTGTGCTGTGAAGCCTAAAGGACACCTTGAAAACTTCTTTTGTCAGGAAAGAAGCTGAATTCTCTCTCTTCAGGCCTCCTTGGGGACCTCCCAAAAGATTTCCAGCATTTGAGAGAGCTTCTTCCCTGGCACTGCTGGCAGCACATGCCCATGGGATGCCCTGGGCAGGGGAGCCCTGGGATGCAATTGGGTGCAGGTGGCACCATTTTCCTGGGCACAGATTTTTCTTCGGAGTCATTGCAGTCTCTGCTCTCTGTGGCCTCTGTCCAAGAGGCCTCACATCCCTGCATGAGCAAAGAGCCTAGAGAGAGAGTTTCACCCCAGTCGTTCAGGTCCTGGCAGGGGCAGAGCTGGGTCTCTGGTGCTCTCCTTTGGCTGAGCTGCACAGGATCAGGGATGCAGCTGGCTGCAGGCAGTGGGACACCTCTGCAGGGCCAGCCAAGGGAACATCAGGGCAGGTGGCCAGGTCAGGGCATTGGCAGCATCCCAGCAGCTGAAGACAGACCCTGCAGAGAGGGTGGATTCAGGAGGGTTCCATGGAGCAGGAGTGTTCCTCTCCTCCCTTCCCATCGAGGCTGCTCCCTCCTGGCTCACCCAGCTCCCATGCCTGGCCTTGCCTCTGCCTCTCCACGTGGTACAGCAGAGAAGATGCAAACCCTCCTGGAGAGGGGGAAGCAGAGTTTGGTGGGAGTGAGGGAAGGGCCAGCAGACATCTCACAGGCTTCCCCCATCCCTTTATCTTCCCTGCCAGCTGCTTACACTAGGCCCAGATTCAGGATGAAAGGTAAAGAGATCAGATCCTCACGAAGGTGACCACCAGCACTGTGGCTGTTCCCAGATGACCATCACCACCCCTTGCCCCTAGCCCTGTAGCAAACTAATGTCACCCCAGCCCTTGCCTTGCTCCAGGTGGGAGAGCTCAGCACACACATGGAAGTGTCCCCATGCCCCCTGAGCTCCTGCCAGGGCCCCTCGCCTCAATACTGTAATTTAGCACCAGGAAAACAGTTGTGTGCTGGAATTAAGCATCCAAGGAGCTCTCCTTAAGCTGGTGGAATTATTTCCACATCATTTCAAATTTTCTGCTCTATTAATTTCCCTCTAGTCTGTAATTTTCTTCATTTGTCCAAAGGCTCTCAGGGCTCAGCAGAGCCAGTGCTAGGCACGGTGCTGAGTTGCTTCCCCTTGGGCCAAATCCTGGTGCCTATCTGGGCACCCAGCTTTCCACATCCCTGGAGCTTAACCAGCTCCTGGACTTCCAGGCCACAGCTGCCCCAGGGTAATGGATGTTCCTCTAGCTCAGCATCAGCTCTAGTCCTTCAAAAGAAGACCCTGCACTAGGCACAGGGACAGGAAGCTGCCTTGGTGCCACCAGCCTCAGGTGGGGGTGTCTGAGCACTGTGCCCCTCTCAGCAGGCTCCATCTCTTCTCCAGGCTGCAGGGGGCTGGGCAACTTTCCACTGGGATGCTGGCAGTGCTGAGTGCTGCTGCCACCTCTCATCCTCTCCTAAAGCTCTCTCTGGTGGCATGGAGGGATGGTGCTGGCAGGGGGCTGCAGCCTGCAGGTCCTGTTCAGCTCGGCACAGGGCACAGCACCCCAAAACCATCAGCCTTAGCTTCTCCCAGCTCAGGACCAGTACAGTTCAGGAGCACAGCCACATGCTTCAGCCCCTCCTCTGCCTCAGAGCCATGTCAGCATCCCTCCCTGACAGCATGGCCCTCCAAAGCAGGCATCAGTCTGAGTCAGTTGCAGTGACTGCAGCTCTGGCTCTGCACACAAGCTCCTGCCCCTGGGCTCAGCTGCAAGAGCTTCTTTGCTGGTGCTTGGCTGCTCCCCTTGGCCTGGCAGGCAGCTCAGGCTGGCAGGCTGCAGCAGCCCCTTCCCCTCCCCCATGCTAACATTTTCATCCTTCTCTCTCCCCTCCAAGCTGCTCCTCCAAGTGATCTCAAGTGGTAACTTCTGCTATTCAACATCTCCTTACAACACTGCTGGGCTGGAGTGGGTACAAGGAACAGCAACAGAGCTGGGCAAGAACCTGGAGAACAGGGCTGGGGAGGAGCAGCTGAGGGAACTGGGGGTGTTCAGGCTGAAGAAGAGGAGGCTGAGGGAGACCTCACTGCTCTGTACAGCTCCCTGAGAGGAGGCTGGAGCCAGGAGGGGGTTTGGCTCTTCTCACATGCAGCAAGTGACAGGCAGGACAAGAAGAAATGGCCTCAAGTTGCACCAGGGGAGGTTCAGGTTGGATATGAGGAATAATTTATTCCCAGCAAGGGTTCTCAGCACTGTCCCAGGCTGCCCAGGGAGGTGGTGGAGTCCCCATCCCTGGAGGTGTTTCAGAGTCTCCTGGCTATGGTGCTGAGGGATGTGGTGCTGAGGGATGTGGTGCTGAGGGACGTGGTGCTGAGGGACGTGGTGCTGAGGGACGTGGTGCAGTGGCAGTGGCTCAGCAGCAGTGGTTGTGAGCTCTGGGAGAGCAGCTGGACTTGAGGAGCTCAAAGGCCTCTCCCAACCTCACCAGTTCCCTGGTTCTGTGCTTCTGCTGTGACAGCAGCACTATGCTGCCTGCCCAGCAACACCCAGCAACTCTGGGTGCTGTGCTGAGCTGCTTCAGCCCATGTTGGGTTGCTGTGAAGAGCACAAAGGAAGGCATTCTGCTGCTGTTCTTTGGGCAGATGGAGAGTGATCAGTCCCAGCTCTTTCAGGTTCAGTGAGAGGCTGAATAAGATCCACATTTGCTTTGCTCTTCTGTACAGCCTCTGCTCTGGTAGTGAGCAGCTGCTTGGAGTGGGCAGAGGAAGGCTTTTGCCTCTCCCCTGGCTGCCATCTCTGTCAGAGCTGATGGAGGCCATGCAGGATGTTCAGCACATGTCCTGCAAGGCTGGGTGCAGTGTCTGCCTTCAGCTGCTGCCCTGCAGCTGGCTTCTTCCAAGTGATGCTCAGAAGAAGACCTCCTGGTAGTGACCACCCTGCCTGGGCACTCAAAGGAGGGCAGTGAAGCAGAGCCATCCTCATGCTGCCTCCTGCCAAAGGGACTCAGGCCCAGAGGGTCATTTCTGTCACCTGTCCTCAGGCTGGTCCCATGGCAGAAGTAGAGCAGGTCCCACCCAGCCCCCCCCCCCCCCCCCCTGTTGGTAGCAGGCATGGCAGGAGCATGCTGGTACCTGGCATGATGGCTTCCCCCTCCCAAAGGGTTTTCTGGTCCCCTGAGAGCCAGGGGGTTAGTGCCCTGTGCTTCTTCCACCCCAGCCTGGTTGGCTGTGTCAGTGATGAGGGTTAAGCCTGGAGCTGCAAAGCTGGTGACAGCCACACAGAGCTGCTGGAGCAGATGGCCTCTGCTCTCCCACTCTGTGAGCTCCTGTTCAGCAGCAGGCTCCAGGGTCTCAGCTGGGCTAGGAGGTTGGTGGTTCCCCATGCCAGGTGTTGTAAGTCCTTCCTGCCAGCTTTCCTCCTGCTTCCCACAGCTGGCTGTCCAGCCCTGTGCCCTCTGTCTCCTCCCTTAGTCCTGAGATCTCAGAGCTGCTCTCCTTGTCTCCTGCCTCTGGTGCTCATCCTTCCTGCTCCCCATGGCCTATAGTGACTGATGCAGACCTCTGATTTCAGGGCTGATGTCCTGCTTGGCTGGACAGCTTGAGCTGCTGTCCCTGTGCTGCAGCTGAGCACTGGAAGCAGGATGCTTTCCAGCATCAGGGAATGGATTAAATCCCACCCCACCCCACCCCCCCCCATCTTCATACATTTACTTCCCCATGGTGGTCCCTCATTAGCATCCCACTGCTGTCCTCCAGCTGCTTTCCCTGTTTACACCATTTCCAAGCCCATGGTAGGACTTTATGAATCATTTATCTTAAGCAGCAATTATCCTACCAACAAGTTCCTGATGCTGTGGCCACCAGCTTGCTCTGAACACCAGAGAGGCACAAACAGTGCAGAAGATGGATGAAAGGAGGATTGCTGCAGTTACCTGAGCCTCCCATGCTCCCCCTCCTCACAGAGTCAGTTTCAGGGCTGCCTGTGGGATCTCTGGTCTGAGCAGCTCTCCAGCCTGAGGCTTGGAGGCAGAAGGCAGGAGCAGCCTGGCAGGAACAGGGCAGCAATGAACCACAGAACAAGAGCTTGGTGCACAGTGGCCACATCTCTGCTCCTCTGCACAGAGGTGGGGCCATAGAACACACTGGATTGGAAGGGACCTCTAAAGGTCATCCAGTCCACCCCCCTGCAGTCAGCAGAGACATCTGCAACTAGAGCAGGTTGCTCAGAGTCCCATCAAGCCTGACCTTGGATGTCTCCAGGGATGGGACTTCCATCGCCTCCTTGGGCAACCTATTCCAGTGTTCCACCACCCTCATAGTAGAGAACTTCTGCCTCATGCCCAGTCCAAACCAACCCTGCTCCAGTTTCAAACCATTGCTTCTTTTCCTACCACTGCAGCAGTGTTTGCTTAAATACTACTGGGTTTAAAAGATGCTCCCTCCATTTCAGGGGATCCTACGGAAAAGAGCATCAAAAACCACCCCAATGCCCATGAAAAGGCAAAGTGAGCAGCCTGCAGCCCAGGGCACGTGGCTGGACACCACAGCCTGCCCTCTGCCCAGGGGCTTCTGCAGGGCAGCCCAGGAGGGAGGTCAGGCAGTGAATGCTTCAGAGGAATGGTGCCAGGCAGCCTCCTCCCACACATCTCCAGCTGCCTTCTGCAGTAGGGACTGAGCTTGGCAGGCTGGGAGACCTTCCATTGGCCATGCTTGAGTGGCTCCTGCAGCACCACCTCAGGAGCAGGACTCACACATCTGGGGTGAGGGGCTGAGGGGCTGGGAGGCTTTGGGCAGGAGCTGGGGAGAGAGAGGCTCCAGCATTGAGCAGGAAGGAGCAGAAATGCCAAAGTGCCTGCAAGGAGGGCAAACAACAGAGCCCTCAGCATCTGCTCAGGGAGCAGAACTTCAAAGCTGGAGACAAAGCCAAGTGAGTCCCAGATGTGAGTTCTGCAAGGATCAATTGTGTTTGCACAACCCCAGTTAGTGCAGTGGATTGGTGACAGCATCTCCAAGGGTTCCTGGTGGCAGCTGGCGCAGCAGCATTGCTCTGCCCTGTCCCAGCACCCCTCAGCCATGAGCTGAGTCCTGAGGGAGCACAGCAGTGGCCCAAACCCGGTCTGGGAGAAGCCAGCAGCCAGAGCCAGGCTGGGCTGTCCTTTACTGGGACCAGTTGCCACAGAATGAAGCATCCCTGGAACTCAGCCTGGGGCTGGCCATGCTGGGTGAAGCAAGGACAGCTTCAGTGCACAAAACCAGTGCAGGGCTGGGTTCAGACTGGTGGTACAAGCACCTGTAATGTGCAGTGGGGATTGGGGGGCTTCAGGAATCTCTTCAGTGGGAGTTTGTCTCTTCTCACATGTAACAGGTGACAGGACAAGAGGAAACAGCATCAAGCTGCACCAAGGGGGGGGTTCAGGCTGCTTATTAGGAGAAACTTCCTCACAGAAAGGGTTGCCAGGCACTGTCCCAGGCTGCCCAGGGAGGTGGTGGAGTCCCCACCCCTGAAGGTGTTTCTAAGCCTCCTGGCTGTGGTGCTGAGGGATGTGGGCAATGGCAGTGGCTCAGCAGCAGTGGTTGTGAGCTCTGGGTGAGCAGTTGGACTTGAGGAGCTCAAAGGCCTCTCCCAACCTCACCAGGTCTGTGGTTCCACCTCACCTTGCAAGGCAGAGAAGCCCCTGGAGGAGGAGTCCAGGCTGGTTGGTGTCAGCTCCAGGTGGAGGAATGACGCCCACAAAGCTGCCCTGTGTCGGCTTCACCCCTTGGAGAGGAGGGAACTGGATTCTGGCGCTGCGGGGTGCGCGGTGCTGTGCGAGCAGCCCCTGCGTGCGGGCAGGGCGGCCGTGCCCGCTGGCAGCCTGGCACACGGCTCCCGGAGGCTGGCAGCACCGCCCGGGCGCTTCGCCCGAGCCAGCCCCGTGAGCACTCGCGGCGCTCGCTGGCCTCTGCCTGCAGCCCCCTCGGGGAGCGGCCCCCGCCCGGCAAGCCCCGCGCCGGGACCCGGGGGTGCGGTTTGCAGGAGAAGCTTTTTTAGGCACTTCTTCAAAGCTGGCGTGTTTGAGGCTGGGGTCACGGCGAGGCCATTCCCCGGCACTCCTCCGGCAGCTCTTACCCCCGGTCCCACGGAGCTGTTTTCAAACGGATCGAAACCAATCACCTCTACTCCGCAGACAAAACTTTTCTCCCCCTCGCTCTCCTTTGAAGCTGCGCACAACACCTTGGACTTATCAAGACTAATTTTAGAGAAAAACAGGGAGGAGGTGGGGGGAAAAATATGCAAAGCAGAGCTGCGGGTCCCTGCAGACTTCCAGCGCTGTCTGAGAGCTCTTCTGAGGAGCCGCAGATGCAATGAGGCTTCCTTATCTCCGAGTCAGCGCTGGAGTAGAGAGCCACGTAACGAGGGACCATTTCCCATCTGCTGCATAAATCTGAAGTTACTTCAGGCAGAATGAGGAATCAGAAGCTACTTCAAAGGCATTTGAGCTCTGTATCTGTGTCAAACCGCAGCTCTAAGCACTCCGTGGTGCCCTCCTATTAAAGATGAACTTTTGTACTCTGTTAGACGTCTCAAAAAAAGCAGCAAACACAAGTTCAGCTGCTTTTCAAGTCCTCCCACCCCCACCCAGCTCCCTCACAAAACAGGAGGCTGGTAGAGTGTTTGTGAACAAACAGCCCTGCGTTTGCTGCAGAGGTTTTATCCTCCCTGCCAGCGCAGGAGGGCTCGGCTGGGTGCCACTGCAGCTCTCCAGCCTTGCCCAGCACCCAGGGGAAATGCCACTGTGGTGTTGGTGGCAGGACAGGACCAGGCACCTGCCCCCCACAGACACATCCCCAGCATCTTCTGGGATGAAAATGTTTGTGCCAGGGGAGAGGAAGCTCTGTCCTGCCAGAGACCTGGGTCGGGGGGAGGGGGAGGTGGGGGGAGGGTTGTTGGAGAGGAGATGGAACAAGGCTGACTGACATAGAATCACAGAACTGTCAGGGTTGGAAGGGACCTCCAGGATCAGCCAGTTCCAACACCCCTGCCATGAGGGACACCTCACACTGATCAGGCTGCTCAGAGCCACATCCACTCACCCCTTCCCATCTGCAACTCCACTCATCCCTTCCCATCTCCAACTCCACTCATCCCTTTCCATTCCCAACTCCACACATCACTTCCCATTCCCAATTCCACTCATCCCTTCCCATTCCCAACTCCACTCATCCCCTCCCATTCCCAACTCCACACATCCCTTCCCATTTCCAGCTCCACACATCCCTTCCCATTCCCAACTCTACTCATCCCTTCCCATCTCCAACTCCACTCAACCCTTCCCATTCCCAACTCCTCTTGTCCCTTCCCATCTCCGATTCCACTCATCCTCTCCCATTCCCAACTCCACACATCACTTCCCATTCCCAGCTCCACTCATCCCTTCCCATCTCCAACTCCACTCATCCCTTCCCATCTCCAATTCCACTCATCCCTTCCCATTCCCAACTCTACTCATCCCTTCCCATCTCCAACTCCACACATCCCTTCCCGTTCCCAACTCCAGTCATCCCTTCCTATTTCCAACTCCCAGCCCTTCACCATCCCACACCCAGCAGGACTGCATCCCTCTCCTCTTCCCTGGACAGCAGCCCTGCCCCAGCCAGTGCCCCTAGAGCTGTTCTGGCTGTGCCACCTCTCTCCCCTCCCCTGTCCCTAGTTTCTCAGCTAGAAGATTGAGTTCTACAACCAGAATGCTCTGCAGCCTTGGGGGTTGGGTGCAAAGCTCAGACCTGCCCAAGCTCTTCAGCTCATGGGAGCTGCACCAAAGCTTCTCAGTTGATCTCAAAGCTTTTCTTAATCAATTTCCCTTCCTGAGAGTTGTTTCAAGGTACTGTGAGGGAGCTCCATGGGGCTGCAAGGTCCTTTCTGCATGTTCATTGCTAACTTGGAGCCCACTGTGTCCAGCTGGGGCTTCTTCTCTCTCTGAGTTACTTTGTGAAGGCTGAGAGGGGATCTTATCAATGCTTATCAACATCTAAAGGCAGGGGGGCAAGAGGATGGGGCCAGAGGATGGGGCCAGGCTCCTTCCAGTGGTGCCCAGTGAGGTAGGGCAAGGGGCAGTGGGTACAGACTGGAACACAGGAGGCTTTGTTTCAACATAAGGACAAACTTCTGTACTGTGAGGGTGCTGGAGCCCTGGAGAAGGCTGCCCAGAGAGGTTGTGGAGTCTCACTTGTTTTGCTGTTCTTTATGGTCACTTCCAGACCTGAGCATGTCAAATAACTTTGCATTGCTGCCTCAGCTTTCACCATCTCTTCTGGGTGGTGCAAACATGCCATTAAGAGTGAAACCCTGAGCTTCTGATGGTGAGCTCCTCCATCATGGATGCTGGACATGTATTCCTTGGGTTTTTTTCCTCTCCTCTAAGCTGCTTATCAGCCCATAGGACAGAACCATGGCACCTTGGCATCCACAGAGGCCTTTGCTGAGGTACCTTAGGCACAGCCCTTTGAGTCACAAGTGCATGATGCTGACCATATGAACCTTTTCTATGTCCCTTTTGGCCTCTTCAAAGATCTCCCCAAGGTCTGAGACTGAGTCCTGAGCACCCTTTACAAATCACAGAGTCACAGACTTGCCCAGGTGGGAAAAGCCCTTTGAGTTCATTCTGTCCAATCCTTAGCCTAACACTGACAAGTGCTTGACTAAACCATGTCCCTCAGCACCACCTCTACACCACTCTTAAACCCCTCCAGGGATGGGGACCCAATACCTCCCAAAGCACTTCCTTAATCCATAATACTTATTAAGGTGTCACTGGGTCTGTTCCTTGCTGGAGTTTGCCCCAGCTCTTGGTGTGACACCCAGGACCCACTGGCCACAGAGACTTCAGTATGCATTGGTGTCACATCTGTCACCTTCCACACCAATCTGAGCTAACAAGGGGGTCTGCAGCTGAGCTGCTTCTTCTGGAAGCCTTGTCTGAGTGACACCTCCCCTGGCTGTGTGGCTCTGCAGGCACTCACTCTGCTCTGACACTCCTCAGGTTTGTCCCCTGGAAAAGCCCTTGTGGGGTGGGAACCCTCTCAGTCAGGGATGTGCAAAGCCCCACTGCAAAGGTTTCATTTCAGTTTTCTGTGGAGGTCCTCCTGTCACCTGTGAGAGATGACAGCCTCCTGCCCCCTGCCCTCCTGAAGTGTGGGGAGAGCTCCATTCTTCATTTCTAAGCTGCTAGCAATTTGCTCTTTATAATCTTTATATTGAACCTGGTTCATTATGGTTTGGCATTTCGTTTGCCAGGGTCTGGGCACATTTCACAGGCTCACAGAACAGATCTGGTTGGAAGAAACCCCAGTCCAACCCTCCAGCCAGCACTGCAGGCTCAGCACCAAACCATGTCCCTAGGCACCCAACCATATCCCTAAGCACCAAACCACATCCTTAAGCACCAAACCATGTCCTTAAACACCAAACCATGTCCTTAAGCACCAAACCATGTCCTTAAGCACCAAACCATGTCCTTAAACACCAAACCATGTCCCTGAGCACCAAACCATGTCCTTAAACACCAAACCATGTCCTTAAGCACCAAACCATGTCCTTAAACACCAAACCATGTCCTTAAACACCAAACCATGTCCCTGAGCACCAAACCATGTTCCTAAGCACCAAACCATGTCCCTTAGCACCAAACCATGTCCCTAAGCACCAAACCATGTTCCTAAGCACCAAACCATGTCCCTTAGCACCAAACCATGTCCTTAAGCACCAAACCATATCCCTAAGCACCAAACCATATCCTTAAGCACCAAACCATATCCCTAAGCACCAAACCATGTCCCTAAGCACCAAAATATGTCCCTAAGCACTAAGCCATGTCCCTAAGCACCAAACCATGTCCTTAAACACCAAACCATGTCCCTAAGCAACAAACCATGTCCCTAAACACCAGGCCCACAGGCTGCTGGCACACCCCCAGGGATGGGCACTCCAGCACTGCCCTGGGCAGACCATTCCAATGGCTGAGATCCCTTGCAGGGCACAAATCTTTCCTGAGCTCCAGCCTGAGCCACCCCTGGGGCAGCTTGGAACCATTGCCTCTGCTCTTGTCCCTTGTCACCTGTGGAGAGCAATGAGATCCCCCTCAGCCTCCTCTTCTCTTGCTGCCTCCTGCATTTGGGCACTGGCACCTTTCTGTTGTGAGGAACCTGCCTCACTGCACACTAACCCTGGCAGAGCTTCACAAGCTGGCACAGGGTTGAAGGCATTTCTGCAGCGGGTGGCAGCTCAGGACCTGCCCAAACTTTGGAGCCCCCCTCAGGTTTCAGGCCTTTGCAGAGCACTCTGGAGCTGTCCTCGAGGGTGGTTTATCAGCCTGGAAGACAGCAGAGGCAGTTACAGACTAACAAGTGTGACCAAGCCCCCAGAATGGATTTGCCTCATTTGAGAGGCTTTTCCATTAATTTGTTTCACTCCAGGCAAATTATATGTGCCTCTCAAATCAGGCTTAGTGAAGATCTTAGTCACAAACAATTGGTCTCAAACCTCAGAGATCAAGGGTAGTTGATATCTCTTTCTCCCTCTAATCTAATTTGATTCCCAATAGTCTGTGGCTAATGCAGGCACACAATGCACCAGGCACAGCCTTTGCAGCACAGACAGGGACGTACAAGGCAGTGTTAAGATCTTCCTTACATCATTATCTCCAGCTCCAGCACTTGCCAGCAGTGCTGGGAGGGTTTGGGGAGTGGAGGAGCACAGAGACCTTGGCCTGAGGCAGCCAGGGTCGAGGCAGGAGATCATCTTTGAAACATGGAAGAGGGATTAGCTGATTGCAGTGACAATTGTGTTAGCACATCAAATCTGCAGCAGCAGCCCTTGACCAGCCTGGCATGGAGCACTGAGAGCTTCAGAAAGACACAAAGGAGAGGGGGTCCCAATCAGGGAGGAGAAGACAAAGAGGCTTGAGACTAATACCAGAGCAAAGGGTCGAGGCAGGAGTGAACCTGGTGCTGGAGTCCTCACGCAGCCAGCACAGCAGCATCCCTCAGAGGGGCTGGAAGGGATGGGCCAGCACTGCCTGCCAGCAACTCTTTGTCAGGTCCTGCTGGCCACCTGCAGGGACAGAAATCATTTTTCTCCTCAGTAATTTCTCCTCCCATAACTCAGCCTCTTGATGCTCTTCCCTGCAGCAGCACTGAAACAGCAGGAAAATGTACAGGGGAAGAGCAGGCAGGCCTGGCACATCTGGCACTGTAACTGAGGGCAGAAAGGAAGCTCCTCCAGCCTGAGAGGCAGAGGTGCTGCTGTCTGCCCTCTCTAAGGTTTGTTCACCTTCCCCTAGGTGGAATACCCATAACTGAGGGCAGAAGGGAAGCTCCTGAGCCTGAGAGGCAGAGGTGTTGCTGTCTGCCCTCTCTGCTCTAGGGTTACTTCACCTCCCCCTGGAATTAGTTGGGATTTTCCCCAGAGTGAGGGCTGTTGTCAGTTCTCTTCCTTGATACCTGCTCAGCACTGCACAAGCAGCCCCTCTCTGGGTCAGCATTTCCCAGGCTATGCAGGGAATGTGCTCTGGGAGCACTCCCCAGTGATTCCCATGGCTATGGAGAGCTGGGCTGCGCTCAGCTGGGCTGGGCTCAGCTGGGCTGGGCTCAGCTGGGCCACTCTCTCCTTGCTCCCCTGCTCCAGGGGCATTGTTTTCTTTTAGGAGGGTGGCTCTGGATGTAGGAGCCTCAGAGGGCAAAGAATGACTTTAGAGGACCTGGATGAAGCAAGCAGGGATCAACAGAGCTGGGCGACAGGATGGGACAAGCCACAGCCAGAGATGGTGTAGGGAGGAGCTGCAGCCAGGGTCCTTAGAGGCATCATTTCTGGAATCCAAGATGCTGAATGTGCTTAAGGCCATCAAGGAAGCTTGGAAAGTCCAGGACTTGGCTGGGTTCACTGAAACTGCAGCCAACTTCTGTCTGCATCCCACATCTCCATTAGACACCAAAACAGTACATGAGAGCAGAAAGAATCACCCTGATACTGCTGGGAAAGCCTTGCAAGATAAAAAAATGCATGGTTAGGGTGACCCAAAGTCTGAGCTCATCTAAAAGGGTCTGGACATGACCACAGATTGTGCCCATGGAGACTGCTGGAAGCCAGAGAACTCCCAAACTTTCTCCCTGCCCATGGAGCTCCTGCAGGCATGGAGCTGCTGTGCTGGAAAGGGCTCCACAGGGCATTGTGGAGCTGATCTAAACCAGTTTTGTGCCAGCCACATCCTGCAAAGGCCTCTGAGAAGTCTTGAGAGGGACTGAGGCAGGTCCTTGGTGCAGGGTGGAAGAAGGAGGTATTGGAATTCAGCACAGCACACTTGAGGGGTTCTGTTTGAATTCTCAATTTAGTAGCACCCACATCCTAGCAAATGATCTCAAACCTGCAGAGAGCAGCTCTGCAAGGAGAATGCAGATGGGATGCCAGGGTGAGGAACCAGGCATCAGCACCCTGCAGAGCTTAACTCAACCCCAGGCACTCCAAAGCATGGAGAAATGTGCTGAGGGCCACCCTGGTGTCTGCAAACATGACAGCAGCCACCAGCACCTGAGGGCAGAAATACTCCAGCCCCTGGGGAGTGCCTGGCAGTGGGGTAGCAGCACTCTGGGCCATGCAGAACAACCATCTGAGTGTCACTGGCCACGTGCTGGTGGATGGTGTCCATAGCTTGGCTCTTCTGCAAAGTTCTTGTGTCCACCTCTTCATGGGGAAGGTTTTCTCTTCTCTGAAAACCTTTACTGGGCTCAGTTTTGGGCCCCTCACACTAAGAAGGGCTTTCAGTTGCTGGGTGGTGTCCAGAGAAGGGCACCACAGTTGGTGAAGGGTCTGGAGAAGAGGGCTGGTGAGGAGCAGCTGGGGGACCTGGGGGTGTTCAGTGTGGGGAAGAGGAGGCTGAAGGGAGACCTCCTTGCTCTCTGCAGCTCCCAGGAGGTTGCCATGGAGCATGCTAAAGGCTGCTGCAGGCTCTCAGGAACTATGTGCACAGACACATCCTGACCTTCTCAGCCTTGTTCACAGCCACAACCCACAGACAGCAGAGGCCTTGTCAGAGGAGATGTCAGCACTGCGGCCTCCAGGTGATTCCTTCTGATCCAGCATAAACTGGGGAGGAGAAGCCTTCAAGGAGACCTTCTTGTGGCCTTCCAGTATCTGAAGGAGGCTACAGGAAAGCTGGGGAGAGACTTTTTAGGGTGTCAGGGAGTGATAGGACTGGGGGGGGATGGATCCAAGGTAGAGGTGGGTAGATTCAGATTGGATGTCAGGAAGAAGTTCTCCACTATGAGGGTGGTGAGACACTGGCACAGGTTGCCCAGGGAGGTGGTGGAAGCCTCATCCCTGGAGGTGTTTAAGGCCAGGCTGGAGGTAGCTGTGAGCAACCTGCTGTGGTGTGAGGTGTCCCTGCCCATGGCAGGGGATTGGAACAGTATGAGCCTTGAGGTCCCTTCCAGCCCTGACAGATCTGTGATTCCATGCAGCTGCAGAGCCTGAGGGTGGACACTAGCCTGGGAGCAGTGGTCCATGCTGGAATCTCTCCAGGTGAACACTTGGAGGGGCTGCAGTGGCACAGTAAGAGCTGTCCCTTTGCCTTCACACTTGGGATGCACTCCTCAGCCCACTGCAAAGTCCCCACAGGTGCCAGCAGCCACAGAGGACAGGAGCTGAGTGGGGACCAGCCTGGTTTGGTAATCAGCAGATGGAGGATGCATGCAAGAGAAAGATAATGAATTAATTGTGACTGTCCCAGCTTCCAGACTTTGCTTTCTATTGATCTCAGTTTTATCTGCAGTAATAGAGACAATTAGGAGGGAGCAGGGCAGCAGAAGTTAATTACCAAAGGCATGGAAGCTGTCCTGCCATTTGGGAAGCTTTCATCACACTGCAACCCTCTGCAGGAGCGTGGCCAAGGATAGTGTGGGCACAGAGAGTGTGGGCAGGGGCAGTGTGGGCAGGGCAGTGTGGGCAGGGAGAGTGTGGGCAGAGAGACTGTGGGCAGGGAGACTGTGGGCAGGGAGAGTGTGGGCAGGGAGAGTGTGGGTAGGGAGAGTGTGGGCAGGGAGAGTGTGGGCAGGGAGAGTGTGGGCAGGGGGAGTGTGGGCAGGGAGAGTGTGGGCAGGGGGAGTGTGGGCAGGGAGAGTGTGGGCAGGGAGAGTGTGGGTAGGGAGAGTGTGGGTAGGGAGAGTGTGGGCAGGGAGAGTGTGGGCAGGGAGAATGTGGGCAGGGGGAGTGTGGGTAGGGAGAGTGTGGGTAGGGAGAGTGTGGGCAGGGAGAGTGTGGGCAGGGAGAGTGTGGGCAAAGAGAGTGTGGGCAGGGAGAGTGTGGGCAGGGAGAATGTGGGCAGGGGCAGTGTGGGCAGGGAGAATGTGGGCAGGGCAGTGTGGGCAGGGGCAGTGTGGGCAGGGAGAGTTGGGCCGGGGCAGTGTGGGCAGGGAGAGTGTGGGCAGGGAGAATGTCAGCAGGGGGAGTGTGGGCAGGGGGAGTGTGGGCAGGGCAGTGTGGGCAGGGGCAGTGTGGGCAGGGAGAGTGTGGGCAGGGGCAGTGTGGGCAGGGAGAGTGTGGGCAAAGAGAGTGTGGGCAGGGAAAGTGTGGGCAGGGAGAGTGTGGGCAAAGAGAGTGTGGGCAGGGAGAGTGTGGGCAGGGAGAATGTGGGCAAGGAGAATGTGGGCAGGGGCAGTGTGGGCAGGGAGAATGTGGGCAGAGGCAGTGTGGGCAGAGGCAGTGTGGGCAGGGAGAGTGTGGGCAGGGAGAGTGTGGGCAGGGAGACTGTGGGCAGGGGCACAGTGTCGTTTGTCCTGTCCTTGGCCATCCCTGAGCAGAGCCTGGCTCCAGCCCTGCACAGCTTTATCCCCAGCAATGAGGGCAGCCCTCAGGCTGCTCTGCTCCCAGCTCCAAGCCCCAGCTGCCTCAGCCTGGCCTCACAGGAGATGTTCCACTGCCTGCAGCAGCTCTCGGGCTCTGTGCTGGACTCTCTCAAGCAGTTCCCTGAGGTCCTTCTTGAGCTGAGGGCCCAGAACTGGACACAATATTCCAGATGTGGCCTCACCAGGGCAGAGGAGAAGGGGAGGAGAACCTCTCCTGACCTATTCAGCACAGCCCTTCCAATCCAGCCCAGGCTGCCCTTGGCCTTTGTGCCCAGCAGGGCACATTGCTGGCTCAGGGGCATCCTTCTGTGCACCAGGACCCCCAGGTCCCTCTCCTCTGTGCTGTTCTGCAGCAGGTCAGTCCCCAGCCTGTCCTGATCCCTGGGGTTGCTCTTTCCCAGGTGCCAGACTCTACCCTTGTCCTCATTGCATTTCATTCCATTTCTCCCTGCCCAGCTCTCAGCCTGCCCAGGTCTGGCTGGGTGTCAGCACAGCCTGAGGGGTGTCAGCCACTGCTCCCAGTTTGGTGTAATCAGCAAACTGGCTGGCAGTGCCCTCTGTGCCCTCAGGCAGGTCATTGATGAATAGATTGATCAGCTCTGGTCCCTGAGTCCCCACCAGACTCAGGCCTCCAACCAGCCTCTGTGCCACTGACCACAGCTCTCTGGCTTCTTCCCTTCAACCAGTTCCCATCCACCTCACTCCCTGACCCTCCAGCCCCTACTTGCTCAGTTCAGCTTGTGAGGATGCTGTGGGAGATGCTGCCACACACCTTGGGGAGTTTTGCCTTCTGGCTCCTGTCTTGGAAGGCAGCTAAGGAACAGCTTTGCAGCTCTGGCTGTGCTGGCTCCTCCCCCAGCTGGATGTGCCCAGCATAGGCACTGCCACCTTGGACCCTGCCCCTGAGTCCTTCTGGTTAAAGTCCAGCCTCATCCCACCCTCCCCTCTGCTTCCCTCCTCCAGATGTCCTGGCTGGAGTCCAGCTCTGGAAATGCCACTCTGCATCCCCTCCAGAGCCCCCTGCACCATTGCAGCTGAAGTCACCTGGCAGAGAGCACAACCTTGCTGAAGCTTCTCAGAGAGCACTACAGGTCAGAGCTGGCTCCTGCCCCCATGTCAGCAGGCAGTGTGCCAGAAGTGAGCAGGTCAGGGGTGCTGTGGCAGCCCTCTGGCCCCCACTGCCCCTGTGGCACACAGTGCTGGGCATACCCAGAGCCAGGATAGGGACAGGAGAGTAGCATCTGGCTGAGAGGCTGAGCTCTCTCTGCTCCTTCCACAGAAAATGGTTTGCAGAAGGCTCTGAGGGTGGCAGATCTGCTGAGGTGACAAAAGGCTCTGCCCTGTGCCAAACCCCTCAGCCATGCCACTCTCCATGCCTGTCTCCTGCCAGATGGAAGTGCTCCCACCTGCTGCTACCACCCTGTCCTGCCCCTGAGGGGTCCCCACACAGAATCACAGAACTCTTTGGGTTGGCAAAGCCCTCCAGGATCACCCAGTCCAACCATCAGCCCAACACCACCATGGCCACCAAACCTTCTCTCCAGGTGCCATGGCCACAGGTTACTGGAACGCCTCCAGGGATGGGGACTCTACGACCTCCCCGGGCAGCCTGTGCCAGTCCCTGACCACTCTTGCAGCTGTCCTGCCACAAGCTCCCTGGTCACCCAGAGCTGCCACAAGCGCCCTGAGCACCCAGAGCTGCCACTGGCTCCCTGAGCACCCAGAGCTGCCACAAACTCCATCAGCACCCAGAGATGCCACAGGCTCCCTCAGCACCCAGAGCTGCCACAGGCTCCCTCAGCACCCAGAGCTGCCACAATCTCCCTCAGCACCCAGAGCTGCCACAGGCCACGCAGTGGCTCAGCAGCAGTGGTGGCACTGTGAGCTCTGAGTGAGTGGTTGGGCTGGCTGAGCTCAGAGGTCTCTTCCAGCCTCCCCAGTTCTGTGGTTCTCTCACTCTCTATCCCATCCTGCTGGATGCTGTCCTTGTGCCCTTCTGCTCTTTCACTCTGCACCCCTGGCTCTGCCTCCTCCTTGAAAAGCTCCACTTCAGGCACAGGAAGATGCAGTCAGGTTTCACCAGCTCTGCCTCCTGCAGGCTGAACAGGTTCAGTTCCTTTGCTCTCTTTCTCCATGTCTTGTGTTCAGCTCCTGACCATCTGGGCTGCCTCCGCTGGACTTGGCACCTCTCACGCAGTGGGGTGGCCAGAACGGGGCACAGGGGTGGCACCTGGAGTGCTGAGTTCCCCTGGCATGCTGGGCATGCCTTCCTCACCCAAGGGTGCCCTGCCAGCTCCTTCTGACCCAACCTGCCCCACACAGCCTGGGCCACCTATGTGCCACCAGGAAACTTTCTCTGCTGCTTTCTGGGTTGGTTGGTTGCTCACACCCCAGGGCAGCCCTGGCTGCTGACCTCTCTTTGTGCTGACCAATGCCTCTTTATCTGCATTTCTTACAGACAGTTCCATTTCTCTAAGACTCTGTCCTGAAGCCTCCTGTCAGAGGCTGTTTGGCACAGTGTCACCACTGCCTCCTGGGGCTCTAGGACTCATGGTCCCATTCCTAATGTGAGCTGACACTGCCCTGGGCTGGGGAGGGGAGGGTGCTGGGGAGCACTGCAGCGCTGAGTGCTGGCTGCAGTGCTGTTGGAAACTTGTCAGCTTGGGCAGGGCTTGAATGGCATCCAGGGCTCAGATCCCTGGGATGCTCCCAAAGGGAGCAAGGTGGGAGTGAGCTGTTTTCTCTGGTGACAGGGGGTGGGATGGGAGGAGCTGGCCTCGGGTTGCACTGGGGGAGGTTTGGGTTGAACATTATTTTCCACCAGTCCTGGCTCACTGGAGAGGTCCCAGATGACTGGAAGCTGGCCAAGGTGATGCCCATCCACAAGAAGGGCTGGATGGAGGAACCTGGAAACTCCAGGCCTGTCAGCCTGACCTCAGTGCCAGGGAAAATCATGGAGCAGATTGTCTTGGGGGCAATCACTGCGCACCTGAAGGATGGCCAAGGAATCAGGCCCAGCCAACATGGATTTAGGAAGGGCAGGTCCTGCCTCACCAACCTGATCTCCTTCTATGATCAGGTGACTGCCTGGTGGACGTGGGGCAGGCTGTGGATGTAGTCTACCTGGACTTCAGCAAGGCCTTTGACACTGTCCCCCACAGCAAACTCCTGGCCAAACTGGCAGCTTGTGGCTTGGACAGCAGCACTGTGCTGGGTTAGGAACTGGCTGGAGGGCAGAGCCCAGAGAGTGGTGGTGAATGGTGCCACATCCAGCTGGCAGCCTGTCACTAGTGGTGTCCCCCAGGGATCAGTGCTGGGCCCCATCCTGTTCAATATCTTTATTGATGATCTGGATGAGGGGATTGAGTCCATCATCAGTAAATTTGCAGATGACACCAAGCTGGGAGCAGGTGTTGAGCTGTTAGAAGGTAGAAGGGCTCTGCAGAGGGACCTTGACAGGCTGGACAGATGGGCAGAGTCCAGCATGATGGCATTCAACAAATCCAAGTGCCAGGTGCTGCACTTCGGCCACAACAACCCCATGCAGAGCTACAGGCTGGGGTCAGAGTGTCTGGAGAGCAGCCAGGCAGAAAGGGACCTGGGGTACTGGTTGACAGCAGCTGAACAGGAGCCAGCAGTGTGCCCAGGTGGCCAAGAAGGCCAATGGCATCCTGGCCTGCATCAGGAATGGTGTGGCCAGCAGGGACAGGGAAGTCATCCTGCCCTGTGCTCAGCACTGGTTAGACAACACCTTGAGTGCTGTGCCCAGTTCTGGGCTCCTCAGTTTCAGAAGGACATTGAGAGACTTGAAGGTGTCCAGAGAAGAGCAACAAGGCTGGGGAGGGGTCTGGAACACAAACCCTGTGAGGAGAGGCTGAGGGAGCTGGGGGTGTTCAGCCTGGAGAAGAGGAGGCTCAGGGCAGACCTCATTGCTGTCTACAACTACCTGAGGGGAGGCTGGAGCCAGGAGGGGGTTGGGCTCTGCTCCCAGACACCCAGCACCAGAACGAGAGGACACAGTCTCAAGCTGTGCCAGGGGAGGCTTAGGCTGGAGGTGAGGAGAAAGTTCTTCATGGAGAGAGTTGTTAGAGGTTGGAATGTGTTGCCCAGGGAGGTGGTGGAGTCACCATCCCTGGAGGTGTTCAAGAGGGGATTGGACCTGGCACTTGGTGCCATGGTTTAGTAGTCATGAGGTTTTGGGTGGCAGGTTGGACTTGGATGATCCTTGAGGTCTTTTCCAACCTTCTTGATTCTGTGATTCTGTGATTAGAGGAGACTTCTTCCCTGAAAGGATTCTCCACTGTTGGAACAGGCTCCCCAGGGAGGTGCTGAGTCCCCACCCCTGGAAGCATCTCAAAGAGACTGAGACATGGTGCTGAGGGCCATGGTTTAGCCCCAGGCTTGGTGGAGTTGGAGACTGTTTGGACTGGATGATCTTAAGGGTCTTTTCCAACTGAAGTGATTCTGTGTTCCTAGAATGATTCTGTGGTGGCCCCAGCCAGTCAGTTGTGCTTCAGGACTGGGGAGGTCACTGGAGCCCCAGCACCAGCAAGCTGTGAGGCTCAGCTCTGCCCTGCTGGGGCACTGATGTGCAGGAAGAGAGGGGAGGAGATATCTTCTCAAGGTGAAATAGCCCTGCCCTGGCATCCCCAGGGGAAGCAAACCTGAGAAATACAAAGGAAATGATCTTCAGCCACAGAGATGTGCTGAGTGCAGCTGCTGGTGGCAGCTGTGGTGATGCTGCCATGCAGCCTGCAGCAAAGCAAACACAGCTTTGGAGCAGGGCAGAGGGCAAGCCCTGAGCTCTCTTCTGAGCTGTGCCAGGCTTTGCACCACATCATTGGCACCCCAGCTCCAGTCCCATGGTGGAGGCCTGTAACAGTGTGAGTAACCTTGTTTTGAGTAGTGCCTCTTAAACATTTCTGCCTATCCAATGGAAGTGTTTAGAACAATCGTTATTTTGCTTTCTTACACCCAGTAGGGACTTTTCAGCTTGAACTTTGCAAAGAAAAACTAAAAAGACAGTTTTAAACCATCAGAGGGCCTGGCTGTGTGCCCCAGGACGGCAGGTCCAGCCTGGGTGCCATGCCCCTTGCTGCCTGGCCTGCTGCATTTACAGCAGACACTTGTGCCAGCCCTGCCCTGCAGCAGCTCAGCCACTGTGTCCCTCTGGCCCAGCAGGAGCTGGAGCATCTCTGTTTACACATCACTTGCCACATCCTCCTGCTGGCTCCTGAGCCCTAAATTTGATCTGATTTCACTCTGATTACTTTCCACTCCACTTGAGGGAATTAATTACTCTCCAGCTCTGCTCTGGGTTTTTTTCCCCCAGTCGATAAAAGGAGGAAGGAAAGGGTGGTGGAGCTGTCATTAATCATCAGTAAATGAGTGGCTCTGGAATTAGCTCACCACGAAAGGCAGCACTCCTGCAGCAGCTCCAGCACAGCACCATGCAGCAGAACCTGTACCTCTGCAGAGCTCATGCAGTGAGAACCTGAGGTCTGAGAGAGCAGTGACCTCCATGTGGGTGCTGCACAAGGGAAGGGCTGCAGGGGAAGGACTCCACTAGAGCAAGCACAGCTTGGTGCTTGCAGCTCCAGGTACCTCAAGCCATAGCTCAAGCCAAGCCAGAGCTTCATGGTCACTGATCAGCATCACCCACAGCCCCCCTGGGGTGGCCATCCTGATGCTCAGATGCTGGCTCTCAGATGGCCTCGGAGATGGTTTCCCTCTGTGCACAGGAAAGATAAAGGATTAGGAAGGAGCTTCCCTGCATGCCCCACATTCCTGCATCCACAGGGGTTAAGGGATGCTGTCCCCTGCCATCATTCCCTGCCCTTGCTCCTGCCTCTCTGGGGCTCCTCACCCAGCCTGTGCTGTCCTGTGCTGTGACTTGGAGCAGGAGGCAGTGTGTGGAGCAGGGCTGGTGGGATCAGCAGGAGAGCAGGACCCCTGCAGCAGTGGGAACTGGTAGTGATGGTTCCTAGGAGCAAGGTGTCTAGAGACAGGCACAGCCCCAGCTGCACTCTGTGCTTTGTTCCCTGGGCACATTTTGCCTCCCAGTCCTTGTGCCTCCTCCTGTCTGACTCCTGCAACGTTGGAGTGAGGAGCAGCTGCTCTGCCTTAGAGAGCTCTGCTCTGCTCTGCCTTACACAGCCCTGCTCTGCTCTGCTTTACACAGCCCTGCTCTGCTCTGCCTTACACAGCCCTGCTCTGCTCTGCCTTACAGACCCCTGCTCTGCTCTGCCTTACACAGCCCTGCTCTGCTCTGCCTTACACAGCCCTGCTCTGCTCTGCCTTACAGACCCCTGCTCTGCTCTGCCTTACACAGCCCTGCTCTACTCTGCCTTACACAGCCCTGCTCTGCTCTGCCTTACAGACCCCTGCTCTGCTCTGCCTTACACAGCCCTGCTCTGCTCTGCCTTACAGACCCCTGCTCTGCTCTGCTTTACACAGCCCTGCTCTGCTCTGCCTTACACAGCCCTGCTCTGCTCTGCCTTACAGACCCCAGCTCTGCTCTGCCTTACACAGCCCTGCTCTGCTCTGCTTTACACAGCCCTGCTCTGCTCTGCTTTACACAGCCCTGCTCTGCTCTGCCTTACACAGCCCTGCTCTGCTCTGCCTTACACAGCCCTGCTCTGCTCTGCTTTACACAGCCCTGCTCTGCTCTGCCTTACAGAGCTCTGCTCTGCTCTGCTCTGCCTTACAGAGCCCTGCTCTACTCTGCTCTGCCTTACACAGCCCTGCTCTGCTCTGCCTTACAGAGCCCTGCTCTGCTCTGCCTTACACAGCCCTGCTCTGCTCTGCCTTACAGAGCCCTGCTCTACTCTGCCTTACAGAGCCCTGCTCTACTCTGCCTTACAGAGCCCTGCTCTGCTCTGCCTTACACAGCCCTGCTCTGCTCTGCTTTACACAGCCCTGCTCTGCTCTGCCTTACAGAGCCCTGCTCTGCTCTGCTTTACACAGCCCTGCTCTGCTCTGCCTTACAGAGCCCTGCTCTGCTCTGCTTTACACAGCCCTGCTCTGCTATGCCTTACAGAGCCCTGCTCTACTCTGCTCTGCCTTACACAGCCCTGCTCTGCTCTGCCTTACAGAGCCCTGCTCTGCTCTGCCTTACACAGCCCTGCTCTGCTCTGCCTTACAGAGCCCTGCTCTACTCTGCCTTACAGAGCTCTGCTCTGCTCTGCCTTACAGAGCCCTGCTCTGCTCTGCCTTACACAGCCCTGCTCTGCTCTGCTTTACACAGCCCTGCTCTGCTCTGCCTTACAGAGCCCTGCTCTGCTCTGCTTTACACAGCCCTGCTCTGCTCTGCCTTACACAGCCCTGCTCTGCTCTGCTTTACACAGCCCTGCTCTGCTATGCCTTACAGAGCCCTGCTCTACTCTGCCTTACAGAGCTCTGCTCTGCTCTGCCTTACAGAGCCCTGCTCTGCTCTGCTTTACACAGCCCTGCTCTGCTCTGCCTTACAGACCCCTGCTCTGCTCTGCTTTACACAGCCCTGCTCTGCTCTGCCTTACACAGCCCTGCTCTGCTCTGCTTTACACAGCCCTGCTCTGCTCTGCCTTACACAGCCCTGCTCTGCTCTGCTTTACACAGCCCTGCTCTGCTCTGCCTTACACAGCCCTGCTCTGCTCTGCCTTACAGACCCCTGCTCTGCTCTGCTTTACACAGCCCTGCTCTGCTCTGCCTTACACAGCCCTGCTCTGCTCTGCCTTACACAGCCCTGCTCTGCTCTGCTTTACACAGCCCTGCTCTGCTCTGCCTTACACAGCCCTGCTCTGCTCTGCTTTACACAGCCCTGCTCTGCTCTGCCTTACACAGCCCTGCTCTGCTCTGCTTTACACAGCCCTGCTCTGCTCTGCCTTACACAGCTCTGCTCTGCTCTGCCTTACACAGCCCTGCTCTGTTCTGCCTTACACAGCCCTGCTCTGCTCTGCTTTACACAGCCCTGCTCTGCTCTGCCTTACACAGCCCTGCTCTGCTCTGCCTTACAGAGCCCTGCTCTGCTCTGCCTTACAGAGCCCTGCTCTGCTCTGCCTTACACAGCTCTGCTCTGCTCTGCCTTACACAGCCCTGCTCTGTTCTGCCTTACACAGCCCTGCTCTGCTCTGCTTTACACAGCCCTGCTCTGCTCTGCCTTACACAGCCCTGCTCTGCTCTGCTTTACACAGCCCTGCTCTGCTCTGCCTTACACAGCTCTGCTCTGCTCTGCCTTACACAGCCCTGCTCTGCTCTGCCTTACACAGCCCTGCTCTGCTCTGCCTTACAGACCCCTGCTCTGCTCTGCCTTACACAGCCCTGCTCTGCTCTGCCTTACACAGCCCTGCTCTGCTCTGCCTTACAGACCCCTGCTCTGCTCTGCCTTACACAGCCCTGCTCTGCTCTGCTTTACACAGCCCTGCTCTGCTCTGCCTTACACAGCTCTGCTCTGCTCTGCCTTACACAGCTCTGCTCTGCTCTGCCTTACACAGCCCTGCTCTGCTCTGCTTTACACAGCCCTGCTCTGCTCTGCCTTACACAGCTCTGCTCTGCTCTGCTTTACACAGCTCTGCTCTGCTCTGCTTTACACAGCCCTGCTCTGCTCTGCTTTACAGAGCCCTGCTCTGCTCTGCCTTACACAGCTCTGCTCTGCTCTGCCTTACAGAGCCCTGCTCTGCTCTGCCTTACAGAGCTCTGCTCTGCTCTGCCTTACAGAGCCCTGCTCTGAGCTGCCTTACAGAGCTCTGCTCTGCTCTGCTCTGCCTTACAGAGCCCTGCTCTACTCTGCTCTGCCTTACAGAGCCCTGCTCTGCTCTGCCTTACAGAGTCCTGCTCTACTCTGCTCTGCCTTACAGACCCCTGCTCTGCTCTGCCTTACAGAGCCCTGCTCTACTCTGCTCTGCCTTACACAGCCCTGCTCTGCTCTGCCTTACACAGCCCTGCTCTGCTCTGCCTTACACAGCCTTGCTCTGCTCTGCCTTACACAGCCCTGCTCTGCTCTGCTCTGCCTTACACAGCCCTGCTCTGCTCTGCCTTACAGAGCCCTGCTCTACTCTGCTCTGCCTTACAGACCCCTGCTCTGCTCTGCCTTACACAGCCCTGCTCTGCTCTGCTCTGCCTTACACAGCCCTGCTCTGCTCTGCCTTACACAGCCCTGCTCTACTCTGCTCTGCCTTACAGAGCCCTGCTCTGAGCTGCCTTACACAGCCTTGCTCTGCTCTGCCTTACAGAGCCCTGCTCTGGCTGTGCTGGGGGCTAAGGGATGGTGGTGACAGGGCTGTGCAGGGGCAGTGGTTCTCAGGTCACACCTCTGTCTAAGTGACTCTTCAGGCAGTTCAAGGCATCTGCCCAGGTCTGCAGGGCTTGTCTTTGCCTTCCCTTGACACAGTCAGTCCTGCCTGACCAAGCCTGGCATAGTGCCCTGGGCAGGTGTCAGCACCTCAGTGCTGCAAGAGCCAGCAGCCCCAGCACTGCCTTCCAAGGGTTGGACACACAGGGAGGTCAGCTCCTGAGCAGCACCCCTTGCTCACACAAGCACTGCATCTGCCCTGCAGGCCACAGTTCACAGCACCTTTGCCTGCTGCAGACCCTGTCCCCTGCCAAGGGCACTGATGCCCAGCCCAGCCTGGTAACTGTGCCCTGCCCTGCTCAGCTCTGGACTGTGGCCTTGCCTCTAGCCTGGCTGCAGTGGATGTTTCTAGAATGAGCTTGCCTTGGCCAGGGTGCAGCACTGCAGCAGCACTGCTGCTCACACCTTCTCCTCTGCCTCCCTGGCAGGGATGCAGCTGAGTACCAAGCGTGCAGAGCAGGGCATGGCCTACAGCAGCTGTGTGTCCCCTCCTGCTCTGCCTCAAAGCTCCTGAGGGGTCCTTCAGAGAAGGCCAGGAACACACTGCAGCTATTGGGATCAGCCAGCACTCTTGGCAGGAGGAGTCAGCAGAACAAGAGGACACAGTCTCAAGCTGTGCCAGGGGAGGCTTAGGCTGGAGGTGAGGAGAAAGTTCTTCATGGAGAGAGTTGTTAGAGGTTGGAATGTGTTGCCCAGGAAGGTGGTGGAGTCACCATCCCTGGAGGTGTTCAAGAGGGGATTGGACCTGGCACTTGGTGCCATGGTGTAGTAGTCATGAGGTCTTGGGTGGCAGGTTGGACTTGGATGATCCTTGAGGTCTTTTCCAACCTTATTGATTCTGTGAGGTTCAGGTTGGAGATCAGGAAAAATGTCTTCACCCAAAGGGTGATGGGGCACTGGCACAGGCTGCCCAGGGAGGTGCTGGAGTCCCCATCCTTGCAGGTGTCTAAAAGACATCTGGATGAGGAGCTCAGGGCTGTGGTCTGACAGCTGTGTGCCCAACAGATGTTGGGTTATGGTTGGCCTTGATGAGCCTCAGGTCTTTTCCAGCCAGGTGACTCTGTGATTCCAAGGAGTTACTGTCCCTGCCTGGCTGTGCCAGTTCCAGAGCAGCTCCCTGCACACAGCTCCCCTCTTCTCCACACTAAACACCCCCAGCTCCCTCAGCTGCTCCTCCCCAGCCCTCTTCTCCAGACCCTTCCCCAGCTTTGTTGCCCTTCTCTGGACCTGCTCCAGCCTCTCAATGTCCTTCTTGGAGTGAGGGCCCCAAAACTGACCGCAGGATTCGAGGGGTGGCCTCACCAGTGCCTCTCCTGCCTGTCAGGATCAGTCCTCCCACCAGAACCAGGGCAGGAAGATGAGCTCAAGAATCTATTGGCAGCCTGAGGACCAGCCCTGCTGCCCTGGCTTTTCAATCTGCCAGTGTCCTTCAATCCCTTCTGCAAGGCACAGGGGGTTGGGGCTCAGCAGAGCACCAGGACCCATCCATCTTCCCACACCAAGGCTGGGCTGAGCAAAGTGCCCTGCCTGGGGAGGTCAAACCTCCCTGCAGCCTCCACAGCATGAGGAGCTCAGCTGAAGTGCACTGGGGTGGTAAAACCCCTCTGCCTTGCCAGGAAGGGAACTCTGCCCCTGCTGCAATCCCTGAAATGGGAGCTGAGGGAGGTCCAAAGAAGAGCTCACCTGAGACATTCAGGGAAGATCTCTGTCTGCAGGAATGCAATGACTCCACCTCTGTGCCCACCAGCTGGAGACTCTGTGGAATATGAAGGTTGATGATGATCACAGAATCATGGAATGGCTTGAGTTGGAAAGAACCTTAAAAGCTCATCCAGTTCCAATTCCCTGCCATGGGCAGGGACACCTCCCACCAGCCCAGGCTGCTCAGGGCCTCATCCAGCCTGGCCTTGAACACCTCCAGAGAGGAGGCAGCCACAGCCTCCCTGGGCAACCTGTTCCAGTCTCTCCCCACCCTCACTCTCAAGAATTTCTTCCTCATCTCCAGTCTCAATCTCCCCTCTCCCATCTCAAAGCCATTGTCCCTCATCCTGGCACTCCCAGCCGTTGTCCAAAGTCCCTCCCCAGCTCTCCTGCAGCCCCTTCAGGTACTGGAAGTCTGCTCTAAGGTCTCCCTGGAGCCTTCTCTTCCCCAGGCTGAACAGCCCCAACTCTCCCAGCCTGGCCCCACAGGGGAGGCTTTCCAGCCCTCTGATCACCTTGGTGGCCTCCTCTGGCCCCACTCCAACAGATCCATGTCATTCCTGTGTGGGGGCTCCAATACCAATGATCAGGCTGGACGTGAGGAAGAAGTTCTTCCCCATGAGAGTGGTGAGAGCCTGGAATGGGTTGTCCAGGGAGGTGGTTGAGGCCCCATCCCTGGAGGTGTTTAAGGCCAGGCTGGATGAGGCTCTGGCCAGCCTGATCCAGTGTGAGGTGTCCCTGCCCATGGCAGGGGGGTTGGAACTGGATGATCCTTGTGGTCCCTTCCAACCCTGACTGATTCTATGATTCTATGAAAGCCACCACCACTGGCAGGCACCCAGTCCAACCAGTACTGCTCCTGCTCTCTTGCTTTGCAGAGCAAGCCTGGAGCTGCACTACCCCTGCAGAGTGCTTTGCATCAGCCTCTAACCTCGGGAGCCTCTGTGCTTGCTCTGAGTGCTTAACACCAGCACAGCCTGCCAGGATTCAAGGTGTGACTGCGATGAATGTGAGCATGAATTAATAATGGCACTTTGCAGCCCCTCCCGGTGCCTGCCGGCAGCCCCCTGCTGCAGCCCCTGCTCGGAGCTGCCAAGGCAGCACAGCCACACTGCTGCGGGCTGCAGCAGGCAAGCCTTGATGAGAGAGAGATACAGCTCGGGGAAGTTCTGCTGGCAAACCACACCTCCAAACGAGCTGCTAAAAATGCTCCACAAAAGGCTATTTCCAGCTCCCCCGCCCAGCTGGAGCTGCTCTGCTTCCTGCCTGCTGTCAGCTGCGGCGGCGGCAGGAGGCTTGCTGCTCACAGGAGGCTGTGGGAGGGCAGGCAGCAGCTCCCTGGGAGTTTGGGAGAACCAGAGAAGGGGCTGCAGCCAGGTGCCTCAGTGTTGATGCAGCAGGCACACACAGCCATGTCCCCAGAACATCCCCAGCACAGCCCATGCAGGCTGGGGGTTTCTGCAGGCACCATCCCCCCGCTCCAGCAGCCTCCTCTGCTCTCCCCAGCACAGGCTGACGGCAGGTCCATCGATGCTGTTGAGTCCCTGGGATCCATCCACAAGGAAAGCAAATCCCAGCAGTGCCTTTCCCTGCCTGCTGCTGCTGCTCTCTCCTGCAGGGCTCTCATCAGAATTCAGAGCATCTTTTCCAGCAAGCAGTTGTCAGACACTTCCCTAATCCCAGGTACAAGGAACCTCCCTGATTCCCAGCCCTGTCCCGTGCCAGCTGTGCAGGAGGGAAGCACTTTGCATGCAGATGATTCATCCTCCTCACTCTGATCCACACAACACCCCCAGAGCACCGTCAGACAGCAGCAGCTCCTCCTTCCAGAGTCTGGTCCTAGGACACTGCAGGGACAGTTTGCACTCACCAGCCTCATCCTATTCAGGTCTGGTGGTGGTCAGCTATAAACCTGCTGATGCAGGTACAGGACCACAGCATCCCTGCAGGGACAGCAGCAGGGACAATGGCTTCAAAGGAGAGCAGAGCAGATTGAGATTGGATGTGAGGAAGAAGTTCTGCAGCAGGAGGCTGCTGGAACACTGCAAGAGGTTGCCCAGGGAGGTGGTTGGGGCCCATCCCTGGAGATACTGAAGGGGAGGCTGGAGAGGGCTCTGGGCAACCTGATCTAGAGGAGGATGTCCCTGCTGAGTGCAGGGGGTTGGACTGGGTGAGCTGTGGAGGTCCCTTCCAACCCAGAGCATTCTGTGTTTCTGTGATTCTAGATCAGGATGCCCAGGGCCACATCAGGTCTGACCTTGAATTGCAGGGCCCTTGGATGGGGCCTCAAGCACCTCCCTGGGCAACCTGTGCCAGTCTCTCACCACCCTCATGGTGGAGAACTTCTTCCTGACATCCAATCTGATTCTCCCCTCCTCTACCTTGGATCCATTCCCCCCAGTCCTATCACTCCCTGACACCCTCAAAAGTCCCTCCCCAGCTTTCTTGGAGCCCCCTTCAGATCCTGGAAGGCCACAAGAAGGTCACCTCAGAGCCTTCTCCTCTCCAGACTGTACAACCCCAATCCTCCTGGCCCTTCTCTGGGCACCTTCCAGCACCTCCAGATCCTTCCTGGAATAGAGGCTCCAGAACTGGACACAGAGCTCCAGGAGTGGTCTCAGCAGAGTGGAGCAGAGGAGGAGAATCCCCTCCCTGGCCCTGCTGGCCACACTTCTCCTGCTGCAGCCCAGGCTTCCTCCTGATGTCCAATCTAAATCTGCCCTGCTCCCACTGCCCCTCATCCCACCCCCACAGCCCCTTCTGAACAGCCCCTGCCCAGCCTGCCTGTAGGACCCCTCTGGATATTGAAATGCAGCTCTTGAGGTCTCCCTGGAGCATTCCAACTCCTGCTGGTGGTTCCCATCTGTTCCTGCCCTGCAAGGAGCCTGCAGAGCTGGATGAGGAAGCAGCAGCTTCAGCCCTGCTGAGGGTAGTGCTGAGGCAGGAAGCACAGCAGGACCCTGCCTCAGGGACACCAGAAACAGAGACCCTCTGCAGCACAGCCCTGGGGCGTGGGGACCACCCCTGGAAAAGAAACCGAGCCCAGTGTGATGTTTAATGAAGGGTGAGGAGGTGCAGCACAGCCCCAGGTGCAGCACAGCTCTGCTGCCCTGAGTCCTGCAGCAGGGCTCTAGGGAAGGCTCTGTGGTCCTGCTGCCTGGGGCACACCCAAGGTCACAGCTGCTGCTCAGCACACATCTGGACCTCGGGGGCAGAGGGGAGGAGCTGGCAGCCCCAAGCCTCCCTGAAATTCAGAAATCACGGAGTCACAGAATGGTGGAGGCTGGAAGGGACCTCTGGAGATCTTTCAGTCCAACCCCTGCCAGAGCAGGGTCAGCTAGAGAAGGTCACACAGGACACATCCAGGTGGGTTTGGAATGCCTCCAGAGCAGGAGACTCCAGCACCTCTCTGGGCAGCCTGCTCCAGGGCTCCACCACCTCAAATTACAGAAGTTCCTCCTTGTGTTCAGATGAACTTCTGATGTTCCAGTCTGTGCCCACTGCCCCTTGGCCTGTCCCTGGGCACCAAGCCTGGCCCCAGCCTCCTGCCACCTTTCAGCATTTATAAGCCTGCTCCTCAGTGTCACCCTGGGGTGCTGGTGGACTCCCAGCTCTGCCCCACACCTATTCCAGGCCTTCAAAGCAGGTCTGGCTTAAAAACCATTGCTAGTTATGGATTTTCATCCTCAGCTTATGACATCCAAAGTGACAGCTGCTTTTGGATGGTGTTTGTGGGCTCTTCCCTCACCAGACAGGCAGAAATGTTCTTGGGTTGGGTGGGAATTAAGTTCTGAGCTTCATTTTGTGAGATGAGGAAGTGGGGATTTAAAAACCACATCTTTATCAGAGGACCTGAAGGAAAGAATCCCAGAATCCCAACATGGCAGGGGCTGGAAGGGATCTCCAAAGCTCATCCAGTCCAAGCCCTGCCAGAACAGTCACCCAGGGCAGGGCACACAGAACACATCCAGAGGGGTTGGAAAGTCTCCAGAGCAGGAGACTCCACAACCTCTCTGGGCAGCCTGCTGCAGGCTCTGGCACCCTCACAGGGACAAAGTTTTCCCTCCTGTTCCCCTGGCACCTCCTCTGCTCCAGCTTGCCCCCAGTGCCCCTTGTGCTGTCCTTGGCCATCCCTGAGCAGAGCCTGGCTCCAGCCCTGCACAGCTTTATCCCCAGCACTGAGGGCAGCCCTCAGGCTGCTCTGCTCCCAGCTCCAAGCCCCAGCTGCCTCAGCCTGGCCTCACAGGAGATGTTCCACTGCCTGCAGCAGCTCTGGGGCTCTGTGCTGGACTCTCTCAAGCAGTTCCCTGAGGTTCTTCTTGAATTGATGGCCCAGAACTGGACACAATATTCCAGATGTGGCCTCAGAAGGGCAGAGCAGAGGGACAGAATCTACTCACTACATCCCTTCTGATCCACCCCAGGGTGGCATCCACCAGAGCAAGAGAGAATCCCTTCCTGATCCTTCTCTCAGAGAAGGGCCTGGCCAGGGAGGGAACAAGGATTTTGCTGGTGAGGAGCCAGATCTGAATGAGAATCAGGCAGACAGCTCCTCAGGGCTGCAGACAAGAGTCTCTCACATCCACACCACAAAGTACTGGAGGTACTGAGGGGGAGGCTTTGCATGTCAGGCTGCAAGCTGGAGAGGTCCCAGAGGAGCAGGAGGATGCTCAGCTCCTGGAAGAACAACATCTTGGTCTTCTCTCCAATTGTTCTCTCCCTCTCTGTGTATCCAGCAGATGCAGCACTCAGCAGGATCCCTTCAGCCACAGCAGACACAGGTCCAGGTGGCTCCCATGATGATTCCCCATCTCCTCCTGGTGCTGGTGTCAATGTTTGTGGTCAGTGAGACACATCCGTGGTGGCTCCAGCAGCTGAGAGCTGGGAGGCTGCTGCAGCTAGGTCAAACCAGTTCATAGAATCACAGAATTGTCAGGGTTGGAAGGGACCTCAAGGCTCAGCCAGTGCCAACCCCCTGCCATGGGCAGGGACACCTCACACCACAGCAGGTTGCTCACAGCCACCTCCAGCCTGGCTGCAAAAACCTCCAGGGATGAGGCTTCCACCACCTCCCTGGGCAGCCTGTGCCAGTGTCTCACCACCCTCATGGGGAACAACTTCTTCCTAACATCCAATCTGAATCTCCCCACTTCTAGTTTTGGTCCATCGCCCCCAGTCCTATCACTCCCTGACACCCTCAAAAGTCCCTCCCCAGCTTTCTTGTAGCCCTCTGCACACAAGAGGCCACAAGAAGCTCTCCTGGGAGCCTTCTCCTCTCCAGCCTGCACAACCCCAACTCTCTCAGTCTGTCTCCAGAGCAGAGCAGCTCCAGCCCTCTGCTCATCCTCCTGGCCCTTCTCTGGATGCCTTCCAGCACCTCCAGATCCTTCCTGGAACAGAGGCTCCAGCACTGGACACAGAGCTCCAGGTGTGCTCTCAGGAGAGTGGAGCAGAGGGGGAGAATCCCCTCCCTGGCCCTGCTGCCACACTTCTCCTGCTGCAGCCCAGGCTCTGCTTGGCTCTCTGGGCTGCAATGCTCCCTACTGGCTCCTGCTGAGCTTCTCATCCCCCAGCACCCCCAAGGCCTTTTCTTCAGGGCTGCTTTCTTCCAGCCAGTCCCTGCCCAGCCTATAGCAGTGCCTGGGATTGCCCTGAGCCAGCTGCAGGACCTTACCCTTGGTGCAGGGTGCAGGCAGGATGTAGGTCTAGGGTAGAGGCAGGGTGGAGGCATGGTCCAGGTCCAGGGTGCAGGCAGGGTCCAGGGCCAGGGTGCAGGCAGGTGCTGTCTCCAAGCTCAGCAGCAGGCCTTTGGAAGTACAGGAAGCTCCTTCTCTGCCCTGAGCTCCCCTTGCCATGTCCTAGCTGCCTGTGTGCATCTCATGGAAAGTGCATCTCAGCACTTGGTGTCCCTGGGATGTCCAAGCCCTGCAGGGATGTGGAATGTGCTTTGCAGGGGCCTGAAGTGCAATTTCTTGTCTGGCTTGCCCAGCTCTTCCCTTCAGGGGTCTGCAAAGCCCTGTGGGGCTGTGCACAGAATTTAGATTCGTGCAAGACCTCCTGTCTGGCACAGGCTGTGACTTGCCACTCCTTGTCTGTGTTTAAAGAGCAGGCAGGTATGAGTTTACCCCCCAGAAAGAGTAAAATAAAAGACTCCTGTTGAACTGGAGAGGAATGCAGAATTGTATTCAAAAATATAGAACTAGATGAATCCTTAACACCTAATCCACATCCCAAAAGCACACAGGATACATAAAACCCTCCCAAAAATTCTTCCCCCAAACAGATTAAACCCCAAGCCCCAATGCTCCTTTTCTCCCCCTCCCCCATTGCCTCCCTTCCATTAAGCCTAAAGAAGCCAAACTTGTGCAGGATAAATGAGGCAGGGCTCTGAGGGCCACAAAGAGCCCTGAGACACTCCCCCATGTTACCAGGTCAGAGCTCCTGCTGGAGAGCAGACAGGAGGGAGGAAAGAGAGAGAAAAGTGACTCTGCAGCCAGTGTTAGAGGGATGCAGGCATTGTGGGAATGAAATACAAAGGATTGCCATTTCCTGCCCACCCCTGGACACTCTGCACCTGCTGGAGGGCTGCCACTTTGTGGTTTTCTAAAGGCACCCATGTCAAGCCATGAGACTCCTGCACTTTGGGATCAAGCACCCAGCCAGGACCTCCCAGAGAGGTGAGCAGCCTGGGTGTGAGGCAGCAGGCAAAGGGGAAGTGAGGAGGGTCACTGCCTGTGCCCCCCTGTAGCAGGGTGGCACAGCAGGGTGGCACAGCCAGCTGGCTGCCATCAGTCACTGGCCCTTCAGAGAGGCTTCTGAGTATCCAGAGCCTTCATTAATTCAGATTAATGCAATCTGCCTTTGCAGTTGTCTAAGTGCTTGCTCCAAAGCTGACCTCAGGACATTAATTGGTGAGGGAGGCAATTTGGAAGGCTCAGTAAAAGCCACTCCTGAGCTCCAGTGAGGCTCATCAGCATGGCTGGCAGGATATGGTCCTACCCTGGGGACACATCAGGGCAGGGCAGGTGACACTTGAGAAGAGACACAGGCACAGGTGCCCACCAGGATGGGCTTCAGGGGATCAGGGAAGCCTCTCCAGCTCAGGGCTGAGCATGGGAGACACAACCTGAACCAGAGCCTCCGTTTGGCTTCCCCAGATAAATCAATTTGAACAGCTCAGGGACTGCTGGGAGGATCAGAGGCTCCTGAAACCCCCTTATGAGGACCAGCACAGACACCCAGGCCCACTGCAGGGTGAATCTGAACTGGAAATGAAAAATGCCCAGACTGGGTAATGCCACATGAAGCCTGGCAGCAGGGCCCTGCAGGTGGCAGCTTGTGCCTGTCCCTGTGCTAGGTCATCTGAGTTCATAGAACCATGGAACTCTTTGGGTTGGAAAAGCCCTCTGAGACCATCCAGTGCAACATCAACCCAACACCACCAAGGCCACCAAACCACATCCCCAGGTGCCATGGCCACACCTTTCTTGACCATCTCCACCACCTCCCTGGCAGCCTGTTCCAGTCCCTGACCACCCCTGCAGCAAAGCAATTTTCCCTCATCTCCAACCTAACCCTTCCTGGCACATCAAGTCACCTCCTCTCATCCTATCACCCTTCACCAGACCCAGACCCAGAGGACCAGGACCCACTGTCCAGGGGAGCCACATTTCACCATGCTGTGCTCTTCCCGTGTCATGTGTGGCTCCCCAGGAACCTCCTAGGTAAACATCTGCCCTGGTGAGATCACATCTGGGGCACTGAGTCCAGTTCTGGGCTCCCCAGTTCAAGAAGGACAGGGAACTACTGGAGAGTGTCCAATGGAGGCTATAAGGATGCTGAAGGGAGTGGAGCATCTGTGAAGAGGAAGGCTGAGAGCCCTGGGGCTGGTCAGGCTGGAGAGGAGCAGCCTGAGAGGGGATCTGAGCAATGGTTACAAATAGCTGAAGGGTGGGGGGCAGGAAGGGACCAGGCTCTGTTCAGTGGTGCCCTGTGACAGGACAAGGGCAATGGACACAAACTGGAACCCAGCAGGTTCCACCTCAGCATGAGGAGAAACTTCTTTGGTGTGAGGGTGCTGGAGCCCTGGAGCAGGCTGCCCAGAGAGGTTGTGGAGTCTCCTGCTCTGGAGACTTTCCAGACCCACCTGGATGTGTTCTGTGTGCCCTGTCCTGGATTCTGCTCTGGCAGGGGTTGGCCTGGATGATCTCCAGAGGTCCCTTCCAGCCCCAACCACTCTGTGATTCAACACTTCCATGTTCTCTGGTGACAGGCTCATGGCACAGGACCACCACAGGTCCCCTTCTGGTTCCCAGTGCAGACTTGCCTTGCATTTGGAGTTTGGAGATGTGTTTCAGAGCAGGGTCACCCCAGGCCTCACTCTGGGGTGTTGGAGCAGCAGTGCAGAAGGACCTTCCCCACAGTGCCACTTGGCAGTGACCTGCAGCAGTTACAGGAACTCAGTACTGAAGCAGAAGCCAGGAGCCTTCCCAGCCCTCTGTGCAGCTCTGATGCTGCATCTGAGGAGCCTCCAGGGCAGGCAGCTGGGGCTGGGGCTGCCTCACAGCTGCCCCCACCCCAAGACTGGCCGAGGGCTGTGGCTGCCTGCTGGGTGCTGATCGATTTGCTTTTGAGTTGGCTGCAAGGAGCAGGTTTGAGCTCTGCCTGTGGAGAGGAGGGAGAGGAGCTCAGGCAGTGCCAGCAGGACCCTGAGCACTCAGTGCCACTGCAGGTGGACAAGTGTCCATCTAAGCTGGGTGGATGAGGCTCTGCTGGTTGGAAAGTGGAGCTGGTTGAGGAGGGAGCACAGCAGAAGTAGAGAGGTTTGGAGGAGCTGTCATAGAGTCATGGGATGGTGGGGGATGGAAGAGATCCCCAGGGGCTCATCCAGTCCAACCCCCCCTGCCAGAGCAGGGTCACCCAGGGCAGGTCACACAGGAACACATCCAGGTGGGGTTTGAAAGTCTCTAGAGAGTCTCCAGAAGCTGCTTGAGGGCTCCAGAACCCTCAGAGTGAAGAAGTTTTTGCTCCTGTTGAGGTGGAACCTCCTGGGTTCCAGTTTGTCTCCACTTTCATTAGCTGTTGAGCCAATGGAAGTGCCTGAGAGGATGCTGCCTGTGGACCACAGGAGTGCTGAGGGCACTGGAGCCCTGTCTGCCACTGAGACCAAAGCCTTGTTTCTGCTGCTGAAGAGCTCAAGCATGGCCCAGAGGCACAAGGAGGCTTGGTGGCCTCCAGCCTGCTGCAGGCTGAGCACAGCCCTGCCCTGCCCTGCCCTGCCTGTGCCCAGCCTGGCTCTGCACAGTGCTGCTGGGCTGCTCAGGGCAAAGCCACCAGTCTGGAGGCCAGTGGTGCCTGTGAGGTGCCCACCAGTGTCCCACCAGCCAGCAGAAGCAATCAAAGCCTCCAAGAGCAACCAAGCCTTCTCTAAACCCAGAGGAGGTGAGAAGTGAGTTGTGTGACTTGGGATCAAATGGGCAGCCAAGGGCAGGCAGAGGGAGGCTGAGCTCCCAGAGCAGCCACTGTGGAACAGGAAGAAGCTGTGGTGGTCTCCAGCCAGCTCCAGTCTCCTGCAGCTGCCCCTGACCCAGTTAACAGCAACACTCACCTGCAGGAAGCTCCCACTCCTTCTCTGAGTCCTCATGTCAGGGAAACCTGACCATGGCATGGCCCCAGAAAGGCCTCATGCTGCTCTGGCAGCTGGCAGGCTCTGGCCATGCACAGGGTGTAGGAAGGGGCAGTGAAGGTCATCTCAGCCCCGTGGAAAGCACAACACTGTTACAAGCAAGGTCACAGTGCTCCCCTCTGCACTGGGCTGACCATGCCCTGCCTGCTGCAGGGGTTTGTGAGGGTCTGGCCATGGCCTGATGGCCCCAAAGAATGCAGAGCTCACACATCCAGAACAGAGGCACCAAAAACACAAAAGCAAGGGTGGAGGACCCTGTGCCTCTCTCCCAGGATGGACATCACTTTGGATTTGGAAGGGAATCTCCTGCTGCCCAGGGTGGCTCTCAGAGCCTCATCTCCTGAGCCTACAGCATAAAGCCAGGAAGGGAAGGAAGGACCAAGATTTGTTGTCTTTTTCTCAATTGCCTTGAAGTTCTCCAGCCATTTTTAAACCCTTGAGGATGTTTAGGGGATGCTGTGGATGCTCTCCTCTCAGCCTACAAGAAGCACAACCTTCTGCACGTGGCAAGAACAGGCAGGGAACTCTGCTGGAGCAGGGAAAGGGTTGGGATGGGGTCAGGTGGACACCAGGCTGGGCATGAGCAAACCACAGAAAAGACAAACTGCTCCAAAGTGTGGCCAAGTCCAGGGGAAGTTATTCAGCAGCAGTGTGGAGCTGCTGGGCTGTGGCCAGCCAGAGGAAGAGGAAGATGAGGTGGAATCTAATCACAGCTGCAGCTCCCCTGGAGCAGCTGAAAGGAAGACAGAGCCAAACACACCTCACCAGTGCCAAAAGATGTGGCAAGGGGACAGGGGGCACCAGTGGACCTTCAAAGATTAAGGGGGGACACTAGGGAACACTTCACCTCAGTCTGGTGCAGCCCTCAGACAGGTCCCCAGACTCGTGTGAGATCTCTGCCTTTGGATGGCTTCAAGCTTAGATAGCAAAGCTCCAGCTGCCCTGGTCTGGTGCTGGGCATAGTCCTGCTGTGAGCAAGCAGCTGGACAGGAGATCCATCCTGGAGGTCCTTTCACCAGCTCTGCTGGCACCCACAGCACTGCTGAACATCCCTTTGCTCCTGGCTGGCCCCTGCCATGGCACAGGCAGAGGCACTGCTCCCTAGCTTTGCAGAGGGCCTGGCTGACTCCCTGCTTGCTGCCTGCTGGAAGCCTTAGGGTACTTTGGGCTCTTTGGCTTATCTTGGGAGATCACAGAATCATTAAGGTTGGAAAAGACCTCTAAGATCATCAGGGCCAACCTTCTAGCCAGCACCTCCTCTAGACCATGTCCTAAAGTGCCACATCTGCACCTGCACCACCTCCCTGGGCAGCCTCTTCCACTCCCTGACCACTCTTGCAGTGAAGAAATTGTTCCTAATCTCCAACCTAACCCTCCCCTGGTACAAGTTGAGGCTGTTACCTCCTGTCCTGTTGTTACCTGGAAGAGGCCAACACCAGCCTCATTCCAACCTCCATTCAGGGAGTTGTAGAGAGCAATGAGGTCTCCTCTCAGCTTCCTCTTCTTCAGGCAAACCAATCCCAGCTCCCTCAGCCTCTCCTCACCCAGCTCTGTTCTCCAAACCCCTCACCAGCTTCGTTGCCTTTCTCTAGACCTGCTCCAGCCTCTCAATGTCCTTCTTATGCTGCAGTATAGGACACAGTACTCAAGGTGCAGCCTCCCCAGTGCCAAGGGCAGGGGCACCATCACTTCCTTACTCTCTTACTGACCTTCAGATGGACAGAATCACATCCTGGATGCATCCATTGATCTTTGATGCAGCCCTGAGCAGCAGGAAGAAGCCAAACATCAGCCATGGTGCAAGCAGATCAATAACCCATCCAGGGGCCAGATGCTCCTTGCAGCTTTATGCTCATCACCATGCTGGGCTAACCAACCCTCTTTAGAGACTGCAGTGAGTAGCCCTTGGCCATGGAGCTATTCCTGCTGCTCCCCAAAAGCCTATTGCTTCCTCTCTTTGTCCTCTTGCCCTGGGACAACCATTCCCAGAGCAGCACCAGCCCTGCCAGGCACACCTCGGGGGGTCCTGCTGCGTGCTGCAGGGCTCCTGGTGTGCTGTCAGCACAGCTGTGGGAACCCTGCTCTCATCTCATCATGTTCATGGCACATCCTTCCTGGCTGCTCCTGCTATCAGTGCCTGGGATGCTGTCGTTTGGATTCTGGTTGCGTTTTGATTGCAAACTCTCCCCATCTACAGATTCCAGCGACAAGCACCGGAGCAGCTCATTTGCATGCCAAAGAGCTCAGCCCAGCAGCGCCTTACACGAGCGAATGAATAAATAACAAACACATGAAAGGCTGGAGAGCAATCAGCCAAATTAACCACGGGATGGCGAATGGTGACAGGCCTTGACATCCCGAGGAGACCAGCAGAGAGGGAGGGGTGGGAAAAGCTTTCCCAGCATTGCTCAGGGCTGCTCAGCACTCATCCATCTCCTCTCAGCCCGGGAGCCAGCAGGGAAGGGCATCAAGGCCGGGAGACAGTGAGCAGAGCCTGGGGTGTGAAATCCTGGCTTCAACTCCGTCCCTGCCTCTGCTGCTCACACCTGCTCTGTGCAGGCATCTGTCACAGGAGTAGCACATCCCCTAGGACAGCAATTGAAACATTCTAGGCAGTGTGTGGCAAGTGGCCCTGCAGCCTGGTTCACAGCTGACATCTCAGGAGCTGCTCTGAGGGCACGGGAACCACCCCAGCTCCTTGGAGTGCTGAGTGGAGAACAGGAGGCTTCTGAGCTGCTGCAGACACCACTGCCTCGTGCAGGACCTTTCTCTGGTGGGCAGCAGCATTCTGGGACTGCCAGACCACTCTGTGTGGTTGTTCAGGTGTCCTTAGGCCACCAGTGCCTGCAGTAGCACAGCTGCCCTGAGCTGGCCTCACCACCTGCTGGCTGCGGGGGGCACTCTGGGAGCTGATGCCTGAGGTATGTGCAGGGTCTGCCCCCACTGCTGATCCCCCACCTCCTGCCTTGGGGCCAGTGCATGCTGGGGCAGTCACTTGGGCAGGGATCATGCCCCTGGACTGGGCACTGCTGAGGCCACACCTTGAGTCCTGGGGTCAGCTTTGGGGCCCTCACTCCCAGAAGGACATTGAGGGCTGGAGCAGGGCCAGAGAAGGGCAACAAAGCTGGGGAAGGGTCTGGAGAAGAGGGCTGGGGAGGAGCAGCTGAGGGAGCTGGGGGTGTTTAGTGTGGAGAAGGGGAGGCTGAGAGGAGACCTCATTGCTCTCTATAGCTCCCTGAAAGGAGGCTGGAGCTGGAGGGGGTTGGGCTCTGCTCCCTAGTCTCATGTGACAGAAGGAGAGGAAATGGACTCAAATTGTGCCAGGGGAGGGTTAGGTTGGAGATTAGGAACAATTTCTTTGCTGCAAGAGTGGTCAGGGACTGGCACAGGCTGCCCAGGGAGGTGGTGGAGTCCCCATGCCTGGAGGTTGTTCAAGAAGGTTGTGGCCATGGCACCTGGGGACAGGGTTTGGTGGCCATGGTGGTGTTGGGCTGATGGTTGGACTGGATGATGCTGGAGGGCTTTTCCCACCCAAACAATTCCATGATTCCATGATTTGTCACTGTCTCCTGCACAGTGACAGACAGGTGCTAGCCATTAATTTCTCCTACTCTGGCAGCTCCTGCCTGTCAGCACTCAGCACCCAGGGGATGCCCAGCAGGGAGCATCTCTCCCTGTTGTCTGCTGTCAGACAGCTCCTGTGTGCCTGCAGGCTCTGGGGACACAGGCAGGAAGCTTTGCAGGGCTCACTTTTCTTCCATGAATGGGTACAAGGCTGGCAAGGCACTCATCTAGCTGGCAGTAGAGGTGGGAGGGCAGCAACAAGGTGAAGAAGCTACCCCATGACCCTTTGTGAAAGGAGGAAGGTTGTCAGGGTAAAACCCATCCGGAGCAAGCCCCACGACCCTTTGTGAAAGGAGGAAGGTTGCTCAGGGTAAAACCCATCCGGTCCTAGGTCTGCAGCAGAGCCAGGAGGCCATCACAGGAGGCCTGAATGATGCAGATGCTTACCAGAGTGCTGGGGAGGGGGGGGGGGCACACTCAGGGCTGGGCATTTGGGGGCTGGTTTTGCTGCTGCTGGGGCTCTGTAGGGCACCTACATCACCTGGCTGCTGCAGTGTACATTCAGCTTCCCCTCTGCCTTGGGCTTTGCCCCATTTCATGTCACCTGGGGGACTCTCCTCTGTCATCCTTGCCCCTTCTCCATGCTGGAGCCTGCTGGTGGGATGCTGGACTGATATCAGCAGGGACAACCTAACAGGGCTTTGTGAGCACCTTCCATCATGGCTTGGTCTTCCCTGCAGTAACACCACTCCTGCCTTAGTCTCAGGGAAAGCCAAAGCTCTCCCAGCTTGAGGGAAGGTCCTTTGTGGCCTCACTGGGGCTGTTTGCAGGAGGGTGCTGGTTTGTTCTGGCTCCCAGTGTGTGCTGGGCCGGTTGTGGAAGCAGAGACAGAATCACAAAACCTCAGAAGTGCTGAGGTTAGGAGAGACCTTTGAGCTCCTCAAGTCCAACTGCTTGTCCAGAGCTCACAACCACTGCTGCTGAGCCACTGCCTCTGCACTGCACCACATCCCTCAGCACCACATCCAGGGATGGGGACCCCATCATCTCCCTGGGCAGCCTGTTCCAGTGCCTAAAATCCCCTTCTGAGAAGAAATTGTTCCTAAAATCCAGCCTGAACCTCCCCTGACACCACTCGAGGCCTCATCCTCTTGTCACTTGTTGCATGTGAGAAGAGACCAACCGCCACCTTGCTCCATTCCCCTTCGAGGGCTTGTAGAGGGTGATGAGGTCTCCCCCGAGCCTCCTCTCCCCCAGGCACAACAACCCCAGGTCCCTCAGCTGCTCCTCATACAGTTGTGCCTGCTAACCCGTATGCCTGCTCTGCAGCTGCCCACCCCGCGCTGTGGCCTGGGGGGACGCGGGGACGCCCGGGGCTCTCCCCGTCCGCCGCTGTCGGAGGCGGCGGAGCGCTGCGCGCAGGCGGCACCGGGCATGGCTGAGGCTGCAGCGCCACCTCGTGGCGAGTTGTGCCGCGCACGGCCCTGCGGCACCGCCCGCTCCCGGAGACACCCTGAGGGGAAGGGGAAGGAGGAGAGTGCCAGGCTGGGGGATCTGGGGCAGATGTGCTCTGCAGAAACTTTCCAGGAAAGGCTGGAGCTTCCCAAAAGGAGCGAGGAGCCAGGTGGGGGCTGCTGTCTTCTCTCTAGTAACAAGTGATAGGACAAGAGGAAACAGCCTTAAGTTGTACCCCAGGAGGTTTAGGTTGGACATTAGAAGAAACTTCTTCACTGGAAGGGTTCTATCTCTTCTTCACTGGAACAGGCTGCCCAGGGAGGTGATTGAATCCTCATCCATGGAGGTGTTTAAAAGAGGCTTAGCCCCAGCCTTGTCAGAGTTAGAGAATGGTCTCATTGATCTGAAAGATCTTTCCCAACCAAAAAGATTCTGTGATTCTAAGAAGAGGTCACAGCCCCCAGTTTGCTCCCCTGGCACTGCTCCCAGAGGAAGGAGCTGACCCAGCCCCAGGCAGTTCCTCCTGCCCCAGCTAAAGCTGCACATTGCAAGGCTAAAGGAGGCAGCAAAGGCTGATTCTGTGTCCCAGCTGCAGCTCAAGAGGAGGAGGAGGAAGTGCTCAGGATCACAGATCACAGGGAGAAGGTTTGGCTTGAGCACAGAACACTGAGAGTCAAAGGGGGCTCAGCAGTACTCAGAGGTACCTGGAGGAGATGCTGCCTGGGCCAACAACAGCTTCCAGCAGATGCTGGACATCCATAACCACCCAGCATGGGGTGAAGGCCAGTCAGGGACAAAGGACATGGGAGCACCAGGACACAGCCATCAATCAGTCCTGGATGGAATGATGGAGAGGTCTCATTTTGGCTGTGTATGAGGAAAGGGCAGGAGGGCAGGAATACAATTAGTGTCCAGCAGCAGCTCTGGGGGCAGGGAGGGCCTTCCAAACCCACCTGTCATCTTCTCTTGACATGACTACAGGTCTGGCTGATAGAGGAACTCTGCTGATAACACACAGCTCTGTTTCTCCTGGACACCTGATTTATCATGGGCTGACAGGGTGATTAAAAGCTTCTCTTGCATGGCATGAAGAGGGCAACTTCCATGTATTAGAGACCAGCCCAGTGACAGATCTCCAAAGGCTGATGGAGATGCACTGATGAGTGAAGCCCTGCTTGGCAAGAGCCTCTGGGCTGATGGTTGCTTTTTTTTCATCTGCTTTGGAAGCAATGCCTTGCCTTCCTGGGGACTGCTAGAGGTGGTGGGCAAGGGGCTCTGAGACCATCCTGTTCACAGGCTTGCACACCATCCTCTTTCCTTGAACATCCTCCTCTGGGTTCCAGCTGCTGCTGCTGCCTTCACTTTGGGCACCCCAATGCCTCTTTCTCCTGCTGTCACAGGGCTCCTGAAAGGAGACTCCAGGTGGATATGGAGCAGAAAGCCTCTCATAGCCACCCACTGCATCCCCCACAGGGTGGCCTGGCTGAGCCCCAGGGTCCCAAGGATGTTCACCTCCTGGGGTCAGCATATCTCCTCCCTCTGCTCCCTGCCACCACGGGGCTTGGGCTTGGGCACTGCTGGGGCTTGGGTACTATGTTTGTCTGCTTTTGTGCCAGAGCTGAATGTGCATCCCTGGGCACCTTCCCTGGGCTCGTTGGTGGGAGAAACTTGCAGGTATGGGTGAGGCTGTGCTCAGCTTCTGGGGTTGCCCAGGTGTGCCTGGGGCAGGGCACAGCCACTCAGAGAGGACTGGGAGCAACCTCAGTGCCAGAGAGCCTCATCTTCTCCGCTCTGCTACAGAGACAAGGTCCCCAAAGAGCTGGAAGGAGGGCAGTGGGAAGATGTTCATCAGGGATTCCTGAGGCCCTGCTGAGCCACACAGGCACTGACGATGCCTCGGCTGGAGCCCTGTCGAGTGCAGAACCAAGGTGGGCAGCACTGGGTACCAGTGGCAGCCCACAGCCCGGATGGATGGCCACAGCACCTGTCCCCTCCTGCAGTGGCAGAGCTGTGCCATGTCTGTTGCACCCTGCACCCTTGCATTGCTGTGTGCCCAGTGACACTAGCCCCTGCTGCAGGGACTGTGCTGCTGAGTCAGCCTGGGAACCCCTCAGCCCTGCACTTCTGCTGAGCCTTCCCTGTGCCCAGCACAGCCAAGGTCAGGCATGGAAAGGGGAAGAGAGCAAAGAGAAAGTGAAAGCTGACACTTCCCTAGCCTGGGAAAGGGGAAGAAGGAATGAAGAAAAAGTGAAAGCTGGCACCTCCCCAACCAGGCAAAGGGGAAGAGAGTGAAGAGAAAGTGAAAGCTGACACTTCCCCAGCCAGGCAAACCCTGGTGCCTGTGAGCACATCCTCCCCACCACCACCACCCTCCCCAACCCCCCCATCTTGCTCCTCTTCCTCCCTGCACCCAGGGAAGAGCCTCCAGCAAGCAGCTGCTGCTCAGGCTGGTCAGTCCTCAGCCCCAGCAAGGAGGTAAGCCACCCCAAATCGCTGGGGACACAGCTCCTCTGCCACTGCTCTCCAGTCCTTGTTCCCTGTCCCTCTCCTTTCTTCACTTACCCCTCCATAAGGGGTTAAGTAGGAAAAGAGGGAGAAGATGTGGGGGAGGAGGGAGGAGGCTGCAGGAATCTGTCCTTGCACCAAGTGGCTGTGGGCATCCCTGGGCTCTGCAGGCTTGGCCTGAGCTGAGCACCTCAGCTTTTGGGCTAGGTCTGTGTGCTTAGGAGATATCTTCTCCCTCCCAGCTCTGTGCTGAGGATCTGGATCCCTTCTGCCTGTGGATCCCACTCCTGTTTGTCCCTTCTCTGGTGGTGTTCTGCATCCCTTGCTCACTTGTGCTTTCTCACTGCACCAGTGCTTGCTCCCCCAGTGCTGGAAGAAGCACTCTCTGCACACCTCTGATGTGTGCCCAGGACATACCCAAAGGCTTTGTGCTGTGCTCCATGTCCTGAGCTCTCCAGCCACAGCCTGGCCATGGGCACATGCCAGAGATTTTCTGTGCCAACAATGATTTCAGATCACACAGGGAAAGAGCCTCAGAGTCCTTCCATGCAGTTATGTTCAGCACTACATGTGGTGTGCAGCCACGTCTGCTGGGCAGCACCTGGTGTGCCTGTGCCCACTGCCTGCCTGCCTCCATCCCCACTTCCCTCACCCCTCTGCTTGCAGGGAGGCAGGATGCAGCCCAGGCTTTGGCTGGTGACTGGCACCCTGGCAGCAGTGCTGGGCATGGTGCTGCTGGAGGAAGGTGTGTGTCGGGCACCTGATGGCAAGGATGGCTTCCCAGGAGCCCCTGGCCTCGATGGGAGGCCAGGGATGAAGGGTGACATGGGAGAGCCAGGTAAGGGGGAGCCAGGGGGGAGTGTGTCAGGTGGCCTCTTGGTGGGAGCATCATGGGCTGGGAAAGCAGCTCAGGAGAGATCAGACATGCAGGAAATTCTCCTCCTGAGGAGGGGAGACCTTTAGGCTGAGAGGAGACCCTTGTGTCTCTCTACAGCTCCCTGAAGGGAGGCTGTCATGAGGTGGGGGCTGGTCTCATCCCCCAAGTAAGGAGGGCCAGAGCAAGAGAGAATGGCCTCAGGGTGCCCCAGGGGAGGTTTAGGAGGGACATTAGAAAAAGAATTTCACTGAAAGGGTTGTCAGGCACTGTCCCAGGCTGCCCAGGGAGGTGGGGGAGTCCCCACAGCTGGAGGTGTTCAGAAGCAGTGTAGATGAGGTGCTTGTGGACATGGCTTAGCGGGGGGCTTGGCAGAGCAGGGCTGATGGTTGGACTTGATGATCCTGAAGGTCTTTTCCCAGCTAAATGGTTCTGTGATTCTGTTCCCTCTCTCCCCAGGGAAATCATTGCCCAGCACCGGCATCCGAGGACCCAAAGGGGATGCAGGAGAGCCGGGGACCCCTGGCAGCCCGGGGGAGAGGGGCTTGCCGGGTCTGCTCGGCTCCCCCGGCATGCCAGGGCCACCGGGGCTGAAAGGTCTGAAGGGGCAAGATGGTGACGCCATGGATCAGCCGCGCCCTGCCTTCTCTGCCTCCCGGAGGTCCCCCCCGGCCGGGGGCAGCACGGTGGTGTTCGACAACATCATCACTAACGAGGAGAGCCACTACAGCCCCCGCAGCGGGGAGTTCACCTGCCGCATCCCCGGCATCTACTACTTCGCCTACCAAGTGGTGTCCGTCGGGGACCTGTGCCTGAGCATCACCAAGAACGGGGAGCCCGTGGCCAGCTTCTGCGACGACAACAACCGCAGGCTGCGGCAGGTCAACTCCGGCAGCGCCGTGCTCAGCCTGGCCGCGGGCGACCGCATCTCCATCAGCACCCACCCGGCCCGGAGCGCCATCTACAGCGGCTCCGAGGCCGACAGCGTCTTCAGTGGCTTCATGCTGTCCCCGCAGCTGGGCTGAGGGACCCTCGGTTCGGCCCTGCTTAGCTCCAGAGCGTCTCAGCCTGTGCCTGCAGCTTTGCCTCCTCTGACTGTGTGGGGTGGGTCAGTACCACGGCAAACGGGGATGGTCCCAAACGGAGCCAGCCCACGGGTCCCGTGTTCCTGACAGGGTCCCGAAGTGACCAGGCTGTAAGAGCCCTTCTGGCAGCTGCCTCCAAGCTGAGCCTGCCTGCTCCATCCTGGAGGCAGAGCACAGCTGGCCCCAGCAGCCCTTTCTCCTGCTGGGCAGTCACTGGGGGCCATTTCCCAGCTTTGACTCTTCTCTCCTAGCAGGACCTCACTGTGTGCCACTGCTTCTGCTGCCCCAACCACTGCAAAGGCCTTGCTGGTTCCAGGCCACCACTCTCTCTCATGGCCTCCCCATCAGTATGAATAAACTCTTCTACCACAACAGCTGCTTGGGTTTTCTTTCCTGTTCTTGTGTCTTTCCCCAACCATTGATGTCCCAGGGAGAGCAGTGATCCCAGCTTGCCCTTGGCCAAGCACAGACCCCAACTGCAAAGGCAGAAGGACCTGAGGCAGCTGAGTGTGCAGGGAGAGCTGAGACAGGGAGGAATGGGAAAACACTGAGGCAAGCCTGTGTGAGTCCTTTCTCTGAGAAGTCCCAGGGCGGCTGTCCTCTACGGGCAGCAGATGATGCACACACACACACCCCCCCCCCTCCACATGGTCCTCTGCTGGTACCCAGACTCTCCTGGGAAGGTGAAAGGCAGCTGTGGTCCTCCAGCCTTCAGCAAGAAGGGAGAGGGGCCTCAGGGTGACTGATGCTGGGGGGGGGGGGGGGGGGAGGGTGGAGTTGTGAGGTGATGCTCTTCTCTCTTTGGCCTGGAGTGAGGCTGGTGGGCATCAAGTTAGACTGGGCACCTGCCCAGGTATCAGACAGCCAGAAAGCATCAGGGAAGCCATGCAGGTGCCATACCCTGAGACTGCTCCTTGAAGGAGCTGCTGCATACATCAGGCAGTCAAATGTCTCCATCCCTGGACTCGTGTGGAGGAGGCCAGGTCGTGGGCAAGGAGAAACATCCTGCCCAGGGATGCTGGGACCTCAGAAAATCCAGCACCCAGCAGAGCTGGCAGAGCACAGGGCAAGGTGCAGAGAGGGCAACCAGTCTGAGGTCAGAAACCTCAGGGAGAAATGTCCTTCAGTGCCATGGCCTAGGGGAGCAGCATCACCCACCAGAGCCAGGAGAGGCCTCTTCCCTGCACATCTCCAGCTCCATGGAGCCACCACAATGCTGCTCCCCACTTGCCCACTTCAGAATGGGTGAAAGGCAGGGGATTCTAGGTGGGTTAAGTCCCCACTGTGGCTGGAGGGTTTGTGGCACATCTCTTGGCAGAGGCTCATCCCATTCCTGTCCTTCCAGCCCCTGCTGCTGCAGCTGCACAAGCACAGGTCTTGCTGGACAGCCAGGAAAAGTGCTGGCTCAGAGGAAACAACCAGGCAGGAGGATGTGAAACAGGGCTAGGGGCCAGCTGGGGCTTCTGGGTCCCCAAGGGCCCTTTCCTAACTCTATAACTTCCTCTGTGAGGGTGTCATAGAGTCACCTCCCTGATGCTGTGCCAGCAGGCAGAGGCCACAGCAACCAGAGGGCTCAGCAGTGCAGAACTTCAAGCCCTGCTCCCTCCCCAGCCAAGGTAAGAGGTGCTGCAGGGTCCTTGTCTTTGGGGAAGGCTGCATGGGGTGTGGGGTCCAGCAGCATGGCACAGTGCTGGGCTGTGGAGAGGAGAAGAGAAGCAGAGACACTGTCAGGCTGCACACATTGAGGGGGATGCACACTTGCCCTTGCTGGGAGAAGACCCAGCCCCTGGGTCCAGGCACTGTCCTGGCTGATCCCCAGCTGATGGAGGACTGGATCCTGACAGGCAGAGCCAAGGAAGTCAGGACACTGCTGGAGCAAGGGTGAGATCAGCTGGGTGCAGGGAGCTGGTCTGCAGCAGCATCTGCAGTGGGTTGGGGACACCAGACCAGGAGAGCTTTGGGCTGGCCATGGGTACTGCATCCAGGCACAAGGTCCAACCCTCTTTGTGCCATCGGAGCCTGCCCTGGGGGTGATGATGAGCCTAGGCCTGTCTCTGCATCTCTGCCTCCCCACCACCTGGCAGCTGGCATGGGGGACATGGAGGGCACAGCAATGGCAGCCAGGTGCTCCAGGTGCTGCCAGCCCCGTAGCATGGAGTCACCTCTGCCCCATGGTCTGGAAGCCACTCTGCTGTGGCTCCTGCCCCAACACTTTTTTTCCCTTTCCAGAGCACCAAAATGGGGCAGGGCTTCTGGGAGCAGCTCCATCTGGCCCTTGTCCTTCTACTCCTGAATCTGGGGTCCACTGTGGCAGAAGATGCCCCCTACAGCTGCTATGGGATTCCAGGCCTGCCAGGCATGCCAGGGATGCCAGGCAAGGATGGCCGGGATGGTCTGAAGGGAGCCAAAGGCGAGCCAGGTGAGTGAACAAGGGGAGGAAGGCTGCAGGCTGCTGAAGGGTGGCCACTGAACCCTCTGTGGCTGTTCCATCCTCTGTGCAAGGGCAGCAGAAGAGGAGGCTGGAGAGAGGCAACAGCCACCTCCTGCCAGAGGGAAGGGGTTGGAAGAGCCTCTGCTCACATCCTGCCATTGACTCCTGTTCACTCCCCTCTGCCCCACAGGTTTCCCTGCAACAGGAGGGCCCAAGGGCATGAAAGGAGAACCAGGCAGCCCTGGCATGCCAGGTGAGCCAGGCCCCATGGGTATGCATGGTCCTGATGGATTTCCTGGGCCAACGGGAGCACCAGGGGTGCCAGGCATGCCAGGCAGCTACAAGCAGAAGCTGCTGTCAGCATTCTCAGTCAGGAGGCAGAGCAAGAAGCACCCCCTGAAGAACATCCCTGTGGTGTTCAACCAGATCATCACCAACACCAACTATGACTACAACATCACCTCAGGCAGGTTCACCTGCAGGCTCCCCGGCCTCTACTACTTTGTCTTCCACACCTCACAGACAGACACACTCTGTGCCATCCTCCACAAGGATGGGAGGAAGGCTGCCAGCTTCTGTGACCACCAGACCAACGCCCTGCAGGTCAGCTCTGGTGGTGCCCTCCTGCGCCTGGGCACTGGCAGCCAGGTCTGGCTGACAGTGAACGACTACAATGGCATGGTGGGCACCGACCGCTCCAACAGCATCTTCTCAGGCTTCCTGCTCTTCCCAGACTAGAGACCCACCAGAGCCCACCCCAGCACGCTGACCTCCTCCCCCTGCCCTGCAAACACTGCTGCTCACCCCCAGCCCCTCGCTGAGGACGCTCCAGGCCTCTTTGCTGGGTGGGAAGCCCCAGCACAGGGGGCAGCCACCTCTGCCAGGCACAACCTCCTGGCCTGGCCACCAAGAAGAGGTAGCCACAGACCAAGGGTCATTGGCACTTGTGGATGTAGCTGTACCCAGAGTGAGGGTGCCAAGCCCCCAGGGCTCTGCTGGCACTGCCATGTTCATCCACCCTGAGAACCTTCTGCTGCCAGAGTCAGAGGTGTCTCCTTGTGTCTCTCTGTTTCCCACCCAAGTGGCACCAGGGGCATCCAAGTGTCCTGGAGCAGGCTTGCAGCAGAACCTTTGCCATCACCTGGCTGTGGAAAGTGTCAATAAAGCCTTCCCCTGTGCACCTGGCCTAGAGTGTTCCTAGGTGGATGGATGGATGGATGGATGGATGGATGGATGGATGGATGGATGGATGGATGGATGGATGGATGGATGGGTGGATGGGTGGATGGAGGGAGGGAGGGATGGATGGATGGAGGGATGGATGGAAGGGTGGATGGATGGAAGGGTGGATGGATGGGGGTTGGGGGTTAGGGGCTTGTGCACATCTGGATATCTGTGTGGCCCCAGAGTGTCCCCAACCCTCATAGGCTCAGCCACCCTCCCCATCAGTGAGCATCACACAGCACTGACAGCCCTGGCTTTGCTGGGGGGGGAGTTGGGCCCTAGCTGCACTGACTGCAGGGAGGGAAGAGTCCCAAACACACAGCCCCCACCTGGAGGGCACTACTGCTCCTCCATCAGACACCTTGATGCTCCCCTTCCCCTCCAGCTGGATGCAGGTCAGCTGCAGAGGGCCACAGCTCACAGAGCAAGGCTCACAGCCATGCCTCCAGTGGCTGGGACAAGCACAGGGTGCCACAGGACAACCACCAGGGACAGGGCAGGGCAAGTACCCTCAGCCAGACTGAAGCAGCTCCTGGCTGTGGAGTCCACCAAGACACTGTGGAGACTCTTCCTGGTGGCTTAAGGTTTTCAGGTTGGACTGGATGACCTTTAAAGCTCCCTTCCAACCCAATCCATTCTGTAATTCTCTGAGTGCTCTCTGCCAGAGGAGGTCACTCCCCTGTGCTCCACCTCTGCAGGGCATCAGCAGAAAGCAGGACTGGAAATGCTTTTATCAGAGGATGAAACCACTTCCCATCCACCACAGTTAGGAGAGCCTGCAGGGATACTTTCAAGGTGCTGGATGCTGAGACCCTGCAACATCCTCTAGGCCTGCTGGTACCTCCCAGCAGAGCTGTGTCTGTGTGGGGAAGCCTGAGGGGTGCTAAGTGCATGCAGTCCTGAGGGGACTTGACTGGAGCTCTTGTCTAGAGCTCCCAGCAGTGTTCCCAATAGCAAGCACACCTGAGGAGAAGCCAGGGACCCTGCAGGGCACAGCAGACACCACTCTGCTCCCCAGGGCAGAGCTGCATGCCCGAGGGGCCCTGGGGTGCTGTCTGGGGGTGGCATGTTCTGCTGAGCTGCCAGACAGTGTGGTGGATATGAAAGTGGCCCTGAAGAAAGGGCAAGAGCTCAAGAGGAAAAAGGGGATGTGGCCCAGATCCTTTCACAATAACCCCTCCAGCAAAGTTCTGCTTCTCAAGGGCATTTCCAAGCAGGAGGCTGCTGGCTCCTGTTCCATCTCCCCATCCTTGCAACGAGAAGCTCAAGGTAAGGGCAAGACATTGGCAAGGCTGAGCCTCAGCTCCCCACTGCAGGTAGGGGCATGTGGGGAACACAGCAGCAGCACTGGCACTTTGCTGTGGCTTGGGGCAGCAGAGAAAGGAGGCTGGGGTGGTAGAGAGCCCTGAGGGGATCCTGACCTCTCCTTCTCCACCGGGTGGAGGGAAGGGGGAGTCAGAAAGGGCAGATGGCAAATGCCCTGAGGGATGATTAGGGAGTAGGTAGTCTGAAAGGTGCCCTGGGGGTGCCCTTCTGCCCTGAGATGCTCTTGCCATCTGCCTGGGCATGGGCTGGGACCCTGTAGGTTGGTCCTGGTCCCTGCCACATCCAAGCTGCTGTGGCTCCAACTCACCAATCTCTTATCCTGCTGACAGCAGCATTCCAGTCCACCTGAGGCCAGAGAATGCAGCTGGGGTTATCTGACATCCAGCTGCAGCCCCCAAATTCCCACAGCTGCACCAGGAGCTGGGGGATGGAGCTGAGCTGGAGGGTGCAGGGAGGGCAGGAGGAAGATGGGAGCCCAGGGACTGGAAGCTCAGATGACTCTCCCAGTGAGTCTGGTTAGATCCAGAAACATTCCTGGGATGTGTGGCAGGACACGAGAGGAACCCACAGGGGTTAGGAGGCAGCTTTGGGGATGTCATTGCCATCTGCAAGGACTGAAGCTGTCCCTCAGGCATGCTGATGGGAAGCAAGAGCTATATCCTTGCAGATGATGAAGCTGCCCTGGCCTGGGGGAGGGCTTTACCCTGCAGGTGTGCCCTAAGGTGGGATGGAGAACTTCTCTGGGGCAGCTGGGGGGACTCAGAGTAGTAGGGACCTGCAGCCCATGTCCCTGGCAGGAGCATGGTGAGGCTGGACATCAGAGCCTGGGACAGGCTAACCTGACCCCAGATACTGACGTGACTAAAGCTCTGAGCTTTTACAAACTGGTAACCTAAGAGTGAGAAGAGACTGACACAGCCTCCCATGCCCAAGGGGCTGGGCCCTCTGAGGCCAGCAGGACAGTGCCTTTGGCTCTGCAGCAGGATGTGCTCCCTCCCTGTGGGCATCACCCAGATGTGCTTCTGACCATCTCCCTCCAGAGCCTCCAGTGTCTTTCCCATCCCTCCCACTGCCCGAGCCCCTCACCAACCTTCCATGCTCCAGCAGATGCAGACCCTGTGGGTGCTGCTGCTCTGCCTGGCTGCAGGGCAGCTTGCAAGTGCCAACCTCTGCGAGACCTACGGCACCATCCCAGGCATCCCCGGGGCACCAGGACTGCCTGGCAGCAATGGCAGAGATGGGGAGAATGGCCCAAAGGGAGAGCCAGGTAAGGAGCAGGCTGCAGGTGGGGACTAGGTTGTCTTGGGAACACCAGGAGCAGGGAAAGGCAGTGCCAGGCATGGTCCTGGGAAAGCAACCCCTGGTCTGCCAGTCCCTTTGGGGCCTTACCAGGCACTGGTGATGCTTGGGGACAGAAGGGACTGAGCAGACCACAAACCCCAAGGGACCTGGGGAGGGAGGAGGCAGGAGAGCAAAGGGTGGGCAGGGGTCCCTGCTGACCTACCCCCTAGTGCAGGTACTGGTGTTTTCCATCCCAGTGCCCTCTCCACAGACCTGTGGGGCTCAACTCTGACCACAAGGACTCTTCCTCCTGCTTTCCAGGTCACCCTGGCCAGGTGGAGAATGAAGGAGACAGGGGGGAGAAGGGAGACCCAGGAGTGCCAGGGCTCCCCGGGGAGGCCGGACACAGGGGCATCCCTGGTGGAAGGGGACTGCCAGGTTTCCTGGGACCCCCTGGCCCTCAAGGGGACCACGGTGACTACAAGGCCACTGTGAAGTCTGCCTTCTGCGCTGCCAGGTCGCTCAGCTCCTACCCGCGGCAGGAGCAGGCAGTGCGCTTCAACCGCGTCCTGGCCAACGAGCAGGAGCACTACGAGAGCCTCTCCGGCCGCTTCACCTGCCGCCTCCCGGGCATCTACTACTTCACCTACCACGTCACCTCCAGGGGCAACCTCTGCCTCAGCCTGAAGAAGGGGCAGGCTGGCGGCAGGGCTGAGAAAGTGGTGACCTTCTGTGACTACGTGCAGGGCAGCTACCAGGTGACGACAGGTGGCGTGGTGCTCAGGCTGGCAGAGAATGAGTCTGTCTGGCTGGAGCCCACCAAGGAGAACTCCCTGGTGGGGATAGAAGGGTCTGACAGCATCTTCTCTGGCTTCCTCATCTTCCCCGATGCTTAGCCCACTGAAGGTGTCCCTCTGGAGCCCTCCTGCTGCTGGCTGGCTACCGCGGGGCTGAGCAGTCCCCTGGCAATGACTGCTCCGGGCTCGGTGCCACTGCTGTTGGTCCTGCACATTAAATGTCAGCTTCCTTCCTGCCTAGGGTTTCCCTCCTTCTCTGGGACTTTCAGGACCCACCTGTATGTGTTCCTGTGTGACCTGCCCTGGGTGACCCTGCTCTGGCAGGGGGGGGGTTGGACTCAATGATCTCTGGAGGTCCCTCCCAGCCCCTGCTATTCTATGATTCTATGATAAGAGCTGAGGACCCCAAGGATGTCCCTGTCCCTCGGGGAGGTGACAACCAGCACTGTACCTGGGTGGGCTGCCTGCAGCCCCCAGCCCAGTCATGGCATCTGCAGGATGTAAAGTCCCCGGGGATGTAACCCGGGGTGCTCAGGACACACGAGAGGAGAGCTTTGCTGGGGGGGAGGGGGGTGACTGAGGGGGTAGAGGGGTGGGGGTCTAGGATTTAAAAGGGGCTGAATGAAGAGGATGAGGATCAGGGGTCTTGGGCGGGGGGGCAGACACGAGCTGGGCATCATCACTGAGCTCTCGGGGTCTGCTTGGGCATCCGGTGCCCGCAGGTCTGGGCGGCACAGAGCTCCCTGCCCCGGGGCAGACGGTGCCTGGCGCGGCCAGCCGTAGCGCTCCGGCTCCTTCCCAGGGTCATTGCCGGCAGGTGGCACTGGAGGCTGGGGCAGGGCTCTCTCCTGCCAGCCGGAGCAGCCTTGTGCCACTGAGGGCAAGGACAAAGCCGGCAAGAACCGGGCGGCGATGTCGGGGGTGAGGTTCAGCCCCGGCAGGAGGCACCGGGCGGGGTTGGTGTTGCCTTTTATAGTCCTGGCTCAGGGCTTGTCCTCAGCACCTCTGTCCTCCCCCTTGCAAAACCCCTGTCCGCGGGGGTGCAGCCAGCCCCTGTCCCCAGACCTCCACCCCTGTCAGAAGTGTGGACAGAGATGTCTGCTGCTGCATCCCACACCCTCCTGGGCAGGAGCACGGAGCTCTCTTCAAAGGCAGCTGCATTGCTCCTGCCATTTCCCAGCTGCAGATACAGCATCCCAGATAAAATCAGGGCAGCAAAGCAGGGGCAGGGCAAGAGAAGGGCAGGGGCAGGTGTCTGACACCCAGAACAGAGCCTGGGCAGCAGAGACACAGAGTCACAGAATTTCCTAGTCTGGGAAAGACCTTCAAGGTCTTTAAGGTCGAACCCAACCACTACCCTGACACTGACAAGGCCTCGACTAAACCACAGCCCTCAGCTCCACACCTACACAACTCTTAAACACCTCCTGGGATGGGGACTCCACCACCTCCCTGGGCAGCCTGGCACAGTGCCTGAGAGCCCTTGCTGGGAAGAAATGTTTCCTGATATCCAACCTGAACCTCCCTTGGTGCAGCCTGAGGCCATCTCTTCTTGTCCTCTTCTCCCCAGCCTGGCTCCAGCCTCCTCTCAGGGAGCTGTAGAGAGCAATGAGGTCTCCCTCAGCCTCCTCTTCTCCAGCCTGAACACCCCCAGCTCCCTCAGCTGCTCCTCCCCAGCCCTCTTCTCCAGACCCTTCTCCAGCTTTGTTGCCCTTCTCCAGCCCTCAATGTCCTTCTTGGGCTGAGGCCCCCAAAACTGACACCAGGGCTCCAGGTGCAGCCTCCCCAGTGCCCAGCCCAGGGACATGATCGATGCCCTGCTCCTGCTGCCCACACCATTGCTGATCCAGGCCAGGCTGCTGGTGCCCCTCTTGGCAAACTGCACACCCCCTGGGCTCATCTTCAGACAGCTGTAGATCACCACTGGGCAGTTTCCAGCCACTCTGCCCTCAGTCTAGAGCACTGCCAGGGCTTGTTGTGGCCAAAGTGCAGGACCCAGCACTTGGCCTCATTGAACCACATCCCATTGGCCTTAGCTCTGGCTAAGGTTCCTAAGCCCTCATCCTGTCTGTAAGGGAGACCAAACCAAGGAGCAGGGGAGGCACTGCAGGACAGGGCTGCCATTCAGAGAGCCCTGACAGGATGGAGAAATGAGCTGGCAGGAACCTGCTGACATCTAATGGAGACAAATGTGAAGCCCTTCCTCTGGCAGGGACTAACCCCACACAATAGAACGGGCAGGGGGCAGGAGGCAGCTTTGCAGAGAGGATCTGGGCAGCTGGTGGAGGGCAAATTAAAGCTTTCTGCCTTCCTGAGTAATTGGTGCAATCATTCTAGACTTCTGAAAAGGCCTTTGTCAGGACTCCTCTGGAGTGGAGCTGGGTTTATTTTTCACACCAGTGTCAGACCTCACACCAGCACGACCCAGAGAGCTTCTAGGGCCTTGGCTGTCTCTGGAGAGAGTCAGAGGACAGTGTGGGCACCATCCTGTCTGAAGTGCAGCTCACTGCACTTCTGCAGCCAGGAAAGAGGTGCCCAGGGCATTGCTTCCTCCTGTGGGTGGCAATGCCACCTTAGGTGTTAGCTCCATGGGACACCAGCTGTCTGCCTCTCCTGAAGCTGCCACTGCACAGGCCATGGAGACACCCCCTACCTCCCACCCCACCTCAGGAATCCAAACTGGGTGAGAAAAGTGAGCCAGAGAGCCAGGGGCAGCTCTGGGGTGGTGGTCCTTGAGGCATCATGGTTCACATCTACCCAGGCAGCTCACTGCCAGCAGTGGTTTCTGACCCTGCAGGAGGTCCTAAAGCCCTAGACCCCCAAAGAGAGCAGCTGGACAGGACCCCTCCTCTCAAGTTATCACAAATGCTACTGAGGCCAGATGGGATCATCCACAGTAGAAGCCTGGATGGCTGCCTGTGGGAAAAGCCTTCTGCAAGGTCTTCAGTGCTCCTGAGGGCCAGAGCAATTAAAAACCCATCTGGGTAGCTTGGTGCTGTGCTGCCAGCCACACATCTCCTGCTAGATGTCACCCAAGCAAGGCAGGACTGTGCCAGCCCTGCTCTCAAACCTCCTCAGCTCTGCACAGTGGCACCTAGGTCACAACTCCAGACACAGCAAATCAAACTTGAAAGAACACAACCAGGAGAGCTGGAGAGGAACCCATGGCAGGGTTAGCTGCAGCCTGGAGGGACACTCGGCAGGGGGCACCTCCACAGGCACCCCACACTCAGGAAAAGGACTAATTTGCACCTTCAGTCAGTTCCTTACCTCTTACCCATGACTGCCTGGCACCCACCAACCTTGAGCCTGGCTGCAGCTGCACCCAGCAAACACATTTACAGGAAAGGTCCTCAGCAGGGACCTGCGGAGCTGACTCAGTGCCCAGTGTAGGGTCACAGAAGCTTGTGCACACTCACACTCTGCACCCCTGCACACTCACCTTGCTCTGTGCACACTCACACTCTGCACCCCCACACACTCATCCCCTGTGCACACTCATCCCCTGTGCACACTCTGCCCTGTGCACACTCACACTCTGCACCCCTGCACACTCATGCCCTGTGCACACTCATGCCCTGTGCACACTCACACTCTGCACCCCCACACACTCATCCCCTGTGCACACTCATGCCCTGTGCACACTCATGCCCTGTGCACACTCACACTCTGCACCCCCACACACTCATCCCCTGTGCACACTCATGCCCTGTGCACACTCATGCCCTGTGCACACTCACACTCTGCACCCCTGCACACTCATGCCCTGTGCACACTCATGCCCTGTGCACACTCTCACTGTGCACCCCTGCACACTCATGCCCTGTGCACACTCATGCCCTGTGCACGCTCTCACTGTGCACCCTTGCACACTCATGCCCTGTGCACACTCATGCCCTGTGCACACTCTCACTGTGCACCCCTGCACACTCATTCCCTGTGCACACTCATGCCCTGTGCACACTCTCACTGTGCACCCCTGCACACTCATCCCCTGTGCACACTCATGCCCTGTGCACACTCATGCCCTGTGCACACTCTCACTGTGCACCCCTGTGCACTCATTCCCTGTGCACACTCATGCCCTGTGCACACTCACACTGTGCACCCCTGTACACTCATGCCCTGTGCACACTCATGCCCTGTGCACACTCTCACTGTGCACCCCTGTGCACTCATTCCCTGTGCATACTCATGCCCTGTGCACACTCTCACTGTGCACCCCTGCACACTCATGCCCTGTGCACACTCTCACTGTGCACCCCTGCACACTCATCCCCTGTGCACACTCATGCCCTGTGCACACTCTCACTGTGCACCCCTGCACACTCATCCCCTGTGCACACTCATGCCCTGTGCACACTCTCACTGTGCACCCCTGCACACTCATTCCCTGTGCACACTCTGCCATGTGCACACTCACACTCTGCACCCCTGCGCACTCATCCCCTGTGCACTCTTACCCCACTCTGTGCTCCCTGCCTCTCACCCTCTGCTCTCCTCTCCCTTTTGGCTGTTGGTTTCATTTTGAAGCACAGCCTCGCAGTCTCACAGTGTATCACAGGCTGGAAGGGACCTCCAGAGATCATCCAGTCCAACCCCCATACCAGAGCAACATCACTTAGAGTGGTCCACACAGGAATGCATCCAGGAGGGTTTGGAAAGTCTCCAGAGAAGGAGACTCCACAACCCCCCTGGGCAGCCTGTCCAGGGCTCTGTCACCCTCACTGTACAGAAGTTTCTCCTCATGTTGAGGTGAAATCTTCTATGTTCAAGTTTGAACCCATTGTTCCTTGGCTTATCACTGTGCATCACCCAAAGGAGCCTGGCCCCCTCCTCCTGACACCCAGCCCTCAGATATTTATACACATTGATGAGATCCCCTCTCAGTCTTCTCTTCTCCAGACTAAACAGCCCCAGGGCTCTCAGTCTCTCTTCACAGTGGAGATGCTCAAGTCCCCATATCATCCTTGTGGCTCTCTGATGGATTCTATCCATCAGGTCTCTGTCTGTCTTGAACGGGGGAGCCCAGAACTGGACACAGGATTGCAGCTGTGGTCTCACCAGGGCAGAGTAGAGGGGGAGAAGAACTTCCCTAGCCCTGCTGGACCCCAGGATCCCATTGGCCACCAGGGCACATTGTTGTCCCATGCAGAACTCACTGTCCACCAGCACTCCAAGGTCTTTCTCCATGGAGCTGCTCTCCAGCAGGGCAGCCTCTAACCTGCCCTGGTGCCTGCTGTTACTCCTCCCCAGATGCAGGACCCTGCACTTGTCCTTATTAAACTTCATGAGGTTCTCCTTCACCCAGCTCTCAGCCTGTCCAGGTCATGTTGGATGCTGCACAGCCTGAGGGGTGTCAGCCACCCCCCAGTTCTGTATCATCAGGAGCTTGCTGAGGGTCCTCTCAATGCCCTCAGCAAGATCAATGATAAAGATGTTGAACAAAACTGGACCCAGTACCCAGAGCAGAGCAGAGCAGAGGGGGACAGTCACCTCCCTGGCCCTGCTGGCTATGCTTCTCTGGATGCAGCCCAGGATGTGTCTCTCTGGGCTGCAAGTGCACACTGCTGGCTCCTGTTGAGCTTCTCATCCACCAGCACATCCAAGTCCCTTTCTTCAGGGCTGTTCTCAGGCCTATAGCAGTGCCTGGGATTGCCCTGACCCAAATGTAGTTCCTTGCCTTTGGTCTTGTTGAACCTCATGAGGCTGTCAGCAGCTCTCTCAGCACTCATGGATGCATCCCATCAGGGCCCATGGATTTGTGTGTCTTGGAATGGTATGAGATCTCTAACCCTGTCCTGACTGACCAGTGGAGTGTCCACATCTCTCCAGTTCTGCTCCCTTGCTTCTAGAGGCTGAGGGTCCTGAGGGCTGCTCTTAGGAGGCAAAGAAGGCATTCAGCAGCTCTGCCATCCCTGCATCATCAGTTCCTGTGTCTCCTACTCATTCATCAGGGCCCCACCTTTTCCCTGCTCTTCCTTTTATATTTGAAAAAAACTCTTCTTGTTCTCTTTCACCTCTCTGGAGAGATTCAGTTCCAGGAGGGCCTTGGCTTTCCTTCTTGCATCTCTACAATCTCTGGCTCTACCTCTAGAATCCTCCCAGCTGACCACTCCTTTTTTCAACAGATTGTAAACCTCCTTTTTGGTTTTGAGTTTTACTGAGAGTCCCTTGCTTACACTTGCAGGTCTTCTGCTTGCCTTTCTTGATTTTTTTTCAAGGGAATACATTTCTCTTGTGCTTGGAGGAGTTAATGTTTGAATATTAACCATCTCAGGCACTTCCTCACGGCCAAGCCAGAGCAAATCCTGGAGCTTCACCAGGTGGTGCTGTGACCCTCCAAAGGAGCCAGGCCTGCACCAAGGTCTGGGATGTGCCCAGAGGCCACCAGGTGCTCAGCAGATGCCCTGGGAGCAGTCAAGGCAAGTGGTGTGTCGAGGTGATTCCAGGCTAAGGCTGTGCGTTACCAAGGGGCAGCCAAGCAGCTGTGGGGCACTTCGGTCTCTCAGTGCTGGAGGCTCCATGGACCCTGAGCTGAGAGGAACTGAGAACTAACCAGGAGCTCAGTCATGTCCCCAAGTCACCTTGCCCCATCCCCTGCTCAGTGAAGGTGTACAGTGACATTAGAAAGCAATGTCCTGGAGGAGAGGTCACTTTCCAATCTCCTGGAGGAGAGGTCACTCTCTAGGGACTCCCTGCAACCTTGCACTGGTTTGGTCCAAAGCTCAGCTGCAGCAAACCCACTGAGGTGCAAAGTCAACAGCAGACAGCTGATGGGACTGAGGGGACAGGAAGAGATTGAATGAAGTTCAGCAAGGGCAAGGATAGAGTCTTGCACCTGGGAAAGAACAACCCCAAGGACCAGTACATGTCAGGGACTGACCCTTTGGAGAGCAGTGAAGGGGAAAAGGCCCTAGGGGTCCTGGTGGGTGAAAGGATAACCATGAGCCAGCAAAGAGCTCAAGGTGGCCAAGAAGGCCAAGGGCAGCCAGGGGTGGATTGGAAGGGCTGTGGTCAGTAGGTCCAGAGAGGTTTTCCTCTCCCTTTGCTCTGCCCTGCTGAGGCCACGTCTGGAATATTGTGTCCAGTCCTGGGCTCCTCAGCTCAAGAAGGACCTCAGGGAACTGCTTGAGAGAGCCAGGCCCAGAGACACAAAATTAGGGGAGTGGAATATCTTCCTCACAAGGAGAGCCTGAAGGAGCTGAGGGCTCTGTAGCTTGGAGAGGAGGAGCCTGAGGGTGACTTCATTGCTGGTGTTAAAGATGTGTAGGGTGAGTGCCCAGAGGCTGGAGCCAGGCTCTGCTGCCTGCCCAAGGACAGCACAAGGGGCAGTGGTGGAAGATGAGCCACAGGAAGTGCCATGGAAACAAGAGGGAAAATTTATTCCCTGTGAGGATGACAGAGCCCTGGAGCAGGTTGCCCAGGAGGGATGTGGAATCTCCTTCTCTGGAGATATTCCAAACCCCCCTTGGATGTGTTCCTGTGTGACCTGCCCTGGGTGCCCCTGCTCTGGCAGGGGGTTGGACTGGATGAGCTTTCCAGGTCCCTTCCAGCCCCTAACATTCTGTGATTCCGTGGTGCTGTGAAAACAAAAACCCTTCCTGGGACATAAACACTGGCAGAGGCTGCCCAGGGAGGTGGTGGAGTCCCCATCCCTGGAGCTGTTCTAGAAAGGTGCAGCCAATGGCATCTGGGGCATGGTTTAGTGGCCATGGTGGTGTTGGGTTGCTGGTTGGTCTGGATGATCTCAGAGGCCTTTTCCAACCCAATCAATTCTATGATTCCCTCTTGCTGGGGTTTGGAGGTTTTCTCTTTGCCAAAGCAGGTGTCAGCAGGACTCTGGCAGGATCTGGTGTGCTGGAGCACACTAAGTGCCCACCAGTGCCCATGGTTGGTGATCTTGAGCCAGGGCTGTGATCCCATGCTGTGGACCAGCATCTCTGGCAAACACCATGGGACATGAAAAGATCTTTACCTGTTTCACTGAGCCCAAGGAGCAGCCCTTCCTAAACCCTCCTTGGCTGGCTTCAGCCCTTGCTGGCAACATCACCCAGCCACAGCCAGGCTGCCCAGCCAGAGCAGCCTCCCATGCAGGCCTGGCCTAGCAGCCATCCTCCCACGTGGCTCCTGCCATCACTCCTGGGCACAGGGACACTTTTCCATTGCCAGCAGCTGTCTCCTGAGCTGCCTGTGAGCATCTCCTTCCTTTCAGCCCCCCAGCACCAAGGCACAGTCACTGCTGTCAAGCTTCTCCTCTGCCCTTGGGCAAGGCTGTGCAGTGAGATGCTGCATTTCTCAGTGGTCTTCTTACCTTCCTCTTCTAACCCTCATCAGGAAGTGTATGAGAAACCCTGCCCAGATGCAGTGCTGTGCCACCATGCTGCTGTGCTCTGGGCAGAGGCATGGCTGGGGCCTGTGCTTGCTTTGAGGGCTGCACACAGCAGTGGGACACAGCAGGACCAGCTTGGGTCAGGTGGGGGCTGAGATGCTCCACTGTCTGCAGGGCAGGAGCTCCCCACATGGATCCCCTTGGTGCAATGGCTCCACTGGGGGCTGGGCCTGGTTGCAACCCCAGTGGAACTGGAGGAGTTTGACGCAGCAGGAGCCAGCCTGAGACACGGAGGGGAGTTCAGACACCACCTCCTATCCCAAACCTAACCTCAGGGCTTCTCATAAGTTTGTTTCCCCCATCCTCACCCAGGCTTAGATTTGGATTTGAATGGAAAGGAGCAACGTTTTTTCTTTTGCTTGGAGCAGTACATCCTGGCTGTTCTCCCAGGGTGAGCTCACAGGGAATTCCTGCTTTTCCTGGCCCCTCTGCAAGCACTGGGAGCATCAGAGGCTCTGCTCCGCGCTGGCCACCAAGGGGTTAAGCCCCAGCCCTTTTTCTTCTGCTCTGCCTCCTTATGAGGAACAGCCTTGGCGGGGCTGCAGAAAGGCTCTTTCTTTCCCCAGCAGATCGCTGGGAATGAAAAGTCTGTGTTCCAGATATTAAATTACTCATAAAATAGTTGGCCTGTCCCTGAGGCGGCTCGGCGCCCCCCCGGCCCCCGCCGCCCGCTCTGCCGGGCTGCTGATGTGCATCTGCATGTCACCTCCTGCTACAAGGTCAAGCTCTCCAATTTAAAGCAGCAGCGTTGGAAAGCAAACCAGATTTCAGCCAGAATTAGCTTCAAATGGAGCATTCAGGGGACTGGTGCTGGCAAGGGAGCACAGCAGGGGAAGGCCCTGCAGAGCAGGGCTGGGGGGGGCTGCGAGCCTGCTGCTGCAGCACCCTATGCCCAGGAACCCCATGGCCAGGCAGCCCATGGCCAGGAACCCCACGGCCAGGAACTCCACGGCCAGGAACTCCATTGCCAGCCAGCCCATGGCTGGGCAGCCCATGGCCAGGCAGTGCACACAGCTCCAGGCAGGGATGCTGCCCAGGGAGGTGATGCTCAGGCACCCTAACCCTGTGGGGTGGATGCAGGAAGAGGTGGGGACAGAGCTCAGAGAAGCACAGAGTGGGTTGAGTTGGAAAGGACCTTGAAGATCATCCAGCTCCAACCCCCTGCCATGGGCAGGGACACCTCCCACCAGGCCAGGTTGTTCCAGGCCTGATCCAACCTGGCCTTGAACACCTTCAGGGACAGGACATCCACAACCTCCCTGGGCAACCTGTTCCAGTCTCTCCCCACCCTCACTCTCAAGAATTTCTTCCTCATCTCCAGTCTCAGTCTCCCTTCTCCCAGCTCAAAGCCATTGTCCCTCATCCTGGCACTCCCAGCCTTTGGCAAAAGTCACTCTCCAGCTTTCCTGCAGCCCCTTCAGGTACTGGAAGGCTGCTCTGAGATCTCCCTGCAGCCTTCTCTTCCCCAGGCTGAACAGCCCCAACTCTCCCAGCCTCTCCCCATAGGGGAGGTTCTCCAGCCTCTGCTCATCTCTGTGGCCTCCTCTGGACCCTCTCCATCAGCTCCAGGTCCTTCTTGTGCTGGGGACCCCAGAACTGGAGGCAGTGCTGCAGGTGGGGTCTGAGCAGAGCAGAGCAGAGGGGCAGAATCCCTGCCTGCTGGCCATGCTTCTGATGCAGCCCAGTTGGCCCTCCAGGCTGCCAGCCAGCACACGCTGCCAGCTGACATCAAGCTCCTCATCCACCAGCAGCCCCTTCTCTTCAGGGCTGCTCTCAATCCACCCAGCCTGGAGTTGTGCTTGGGATTGCCCCAACCCAGGTGCAGGACCTTGCCCTTTGCCTTGTTTATCTTCATGAGGTTGACTTGGGCCCAATCCTTTGTTCCTGTGCAGCTTTTGCTGCCCAAGTCCACGGTCCTGGGTGCTGGGAGCTTCTTCCCCCATCGTGGGAGGTCGCTCAGACCTACAATATGGCAGGGGAAGGTTTCCATGTGCTGTGTGGGAAGCCAGGGAAGCCAGGCCCCACTCAGCTCCAGGCACATCTCTCCTCCACGTCGGCCTCGGCTCCTTCTGCTCCGCTTCCCACTGCCTCCCTCCCTGCTGCAGCCCAGCAGCAGCTCCCAGCCCCCTCCTGAGCCTGCAGCAGCAGCAGGAGGGATGCAGGAGGGGCCTGGGGAATCATGGCTTGGTCCTGCTTGTCCCAGTGCGTGTCCACAGCCCCCTGGGACATGCACCTCTGTGAGCCTGGGTTTGCCCCCACCCCATGAACACAGGCTCCAGGTGATCCTGAAGCAGTGAGGCAGGACCAGGCTGCTGGTGGTACCCCAGAACCATTGCTGGAGAGGTGAGAGAGAGAGCCCCACACTGCCCTGTGGCTGCACTGGGGCAATCCCATGGACAAATACTTTGGGGAAGAAAATGGCTTGAGGAGAAGGCCTTGGAGGTGTCAGTTGGTGACAAACTCCCCAGGAGCCAGCAATGGTCCCTGGCAGCCCAGAGCCTGCTGAGTGCTGAGCTGCATCCAGAGCAGGAGAGCAGCAGCACAGGGAGGGGATTCTGCCCCTCTGCTCTGCTCTGCTCAGACCCCACCTGCAGCACTGCCTCCAGTTCTGGGGTCCCCAGCACAAGAAGGACCTGGAGCTACTGGAGAGGGTCCAGAGGAGGCCTCAAAGATGATCAGATGATGGAGAACCTCTCCTGTGGGGACAGGCTGAGAGAGTTGGGGCTGTTCAGCCTGGAGAAGAGAAGGCTCCAGGGAGACCTTGGAGCTGCCTTCCAGTACCTGAAAGGCTGCAGGAAAGCTGGAGAGTGATTTTTGCCAAAGGCTGGGAGTGCCAGGATGAGGGACAATGGCTTTGAGCTGGGAGAGGGGAGATTGAGAGTGGAGATGAGGAAGACATTCTAGGTAAGTCCCAAGCCCCATCCTTGTCACACATGTAGCCTTGTGCCTCACATGATTCGAGTCAGAGCACGTCACAGGCATGGGCACCACCAGCAACCTACAGCAACCTCACACAAAGCACCAGAGCAGGCTGGCAGCCTGCAGGGTGGAAGAGCCCAGGGTTGCTCACAGCAGCCTCCCAAGGCCCCAGATCCTGCATTTGCAACCAGAAAAAAAAGAATAGAAAGGCAAGCAAGACATATGGGAGCCCAGAGACATGTGCAGCCCCACCAGAGCTGCTGCACTGCAGGAGGGTCCCCAGGGAAATGCCTGCAGTGTGCATGGGCACACCCCTGAAGCAGCCACCTGGTCTGGGATGGGCATTGTCTGACAGCCTGCAGACCTGGCAAGAGCTGGGGCTGGAGCCCTAGGGCCAGGGCTCAGAAAGCAGCTCCCCAAGGGCTGGCTGCTGCTGCCCAGCACTCCCTTCTGTTCCCATTATGTGCCAGGAGAGCTTTTGTCTGGGGCTGCTGGCATGTGCAGTCACCAAGGAGACAAACACCACAGGGCAGCGGCGGCACAGCCAGGCAGCCCTGCGCAGCCCTGTGCCAGCCGTGCCCGGCAGCTGTGCTGCACAGCCCCTGGCACAGGGATCCATCCCTGCAGCCTGCTGATGGCCAGGAGGGCTGGGTGTGGAGCCAGGCCCTGGGAACGGGAGGGGTTTGTGCAGGGGGTTGGCTCCTGGAGACTCCCCAGCTAGCAGCAGCAAGCTCCAGCTGTGGGAGGTCTCCAGCACCCAAGAAGACCTGGATTCTGCTCCTGAGATGGTGCCAGAGCCCTGCCTAGCACTAAGGTGGTCCTGCCAATGCCACCAGCTGCCTGCAGTGCAGCACAGCTCCTCAGGATGCAGGGACAGAGTGTGGGCCACTCAGGGTGCAGTATTCCTCCCCCTCCTCACCCTGGGTACTGGTCCTGCACACAGAAGAGCTCCCTGGAGGAAGGCATGGATCAGCTGGCCCTGCCCAGCCCTGGGTGCTCTCCTGGGACAAAGTGGGTGGCCAGCAGTGAGTGGTTTTCTCTAACACTGTGTGGGTCCACCTGCCTGCATGCCTTGTGACCAAGGCAAGGCCATCTGCTGCAGGAGATAAGCAGTACAAAAGAAGGTTTAGGTTCAGTGGTCCCTTCTGGCTTGGGACAACATCCATCAGCTGTCAGCAGCTCATGGTGTAGCAAGGTGGACCCTCAGATATGTAAGGAGTAAGTAGTCAGAAATTGCACTGAAACTGTGTAGTGAAGACTTTAATGACCAACCCCTGCAGCCTGTGCTCTCAGGGTGGATGTTCCATGTCTGCTGAGGTGCTCTTGGTGACACCTTTACACCCATTGGTTAAACAGTGAGCAGCTGGAGCTGGTACTCACAGAGCCAAGATTGCATCAGGCTGGAAGGGATCCTCCAAGGGCATCTTGTCCACCCCGCTGCAGTCAGCAGGGACACCTCCACCTGCTGCTCAGGGCCTCATCAACTCTGACCTTGAACGTTTCCAGGGATGAGGCCTCAACCACATCCCTGGGCCACCTGCTCTGGTGTCTCACCACTCTCATAGTAAAGAACTTCCTCCCAACGCCCAACACAATCTGCCCTGCTCCAGTTTCAAACCCTTGCCCTCAGCTTGGAACTAAAACTGGCTGGGGAAGTGGAAGATAACAAGAAAGACTTCTTGAAACCCATCAACAGTAGAAGGAAGAACAGGGGGATAGTGGATCCAGTGCTCAGTGAGGGGGGAGCCCTGGGAACAGAGGATGCAGAGATGGTGGAATTCCTGAGTGCTGAATTCAGTCTTTGCTGCTCAGTCCAGCCCTTAGGAATCCCAGACACTGGGGGTGACAGAGCAGAACTGGAGGGAGGAAGGCTGTGCACTGGTCACTGTGGGCTGGGTTAGAGATGGCTTGGATGGAATAAAACCACACAACTCCTTGGGCCCTGATGGGTGCACCCACGAGGGCTGAGGGAGCTGCTGATGGTTGCTGTGCCACTCTCCATTTTTGAGAGATCACAGAGATCAGGGGAGGTGCCTGAGGACTGGCAGAGGGCCAACGTCACTGCAGTCTTCAGCAAGGGCAAAAAGGAAGACCCAGGCAACTACAGACCATTGGCCTCACCTCCGTCCCTGGAGCAGCTCATTCTGGAGGCCATCCCTAACCACATGAAAGAAAAGAGGGTTCTCAAGAACAGCCAGCATGGATTCACAGAGGGGAAATTGCACTTGACTCATCCGATAGCCTTCTACAAAGGCAGGACCAAATGGGTAGCTGAAAGGAGAGCAGTGGATAAACCTTGACCTCAGCAAGGCTTTGGATACCATCTCCCATAACATCCTCATAGGCAAACTCAAGAACAGTGAGTTAGATGTTTGGACCCTGAGGCAGGTTGGAAATTGGCTCAGCAGCAGAGTTCAGAGAGTTGTGATCAGTGGCACAGAGTCCAGTTGGAAGCCTGTGCCCAGTGGTGCTCCCCAGGGATCAGTGCTGGGTCCAGTTTGGTTCAATATCTTCATCAATGACCTCAATGAGGGGGTAGAGTGGACCCTCAGCAAGTTCCTGATGATACCAAACCAGGGGGTGGCTGACACCCCTCAGGCTGTGCTGCCATCCAAGGAGATCTGGACAGGCTGAGAGCTGGGTGAAGGAGAACCTCATGAGGGTCAATAAGGACAAGTGCAGAGTCCTGCAGCTGGGCAGGAACAACCCCAGGCACCAGGACAGATCAGAGGGTGTCCTGCTGGGAAGCAGCAACATGGAGAAGGACCTTGGAGTGCTGCTGGACAGCAAGTTCTGCATGGGACAGCAATGTGCCCTGGTGGCCAAAAGAGCAGGGCTAGGGCAATTCTTCTCTCCCTGTACTCTGCCTTGGAGAGACCACACCTGGAATATTGTCTCCAGTTTTGGGCTCCCCAGTTCAAGAGAGACAGAGACCTGCTGGAGAGAGTCCAAGGGAGGCTATGAGGATGATTGGGGGACTTGAACATCTCTGATGTGGAGAAAGTCTGAGAGCCCTGGGGGTGTTCAGTCTGGAGAGGAGAAGGCTGAGAGGGGATCTGATCAATGTCTATCAATATCTGAGGCTTGGGGGTCAAGATGAAGGTACCAGGCTCTGTTTGGTGGTGCCAAGGAACAATGGGTAAAAACTGGAACCCAGGATGTTCCACCTCAACGTAAGGAGATACTTCTCTATAGTGAGAGTGATGGAGCCCTGGAGCAGGCTGTCCAGAGAGGTTGTGGAGTCTCCTTCTCCGGAGTCATTCAAAACCCACCCAGATGTGTTCCTGTGTGATCTGCTCTGTGTGACCCTGCTCTGGCAGGGGGGTTGGACTGGATGATCTCCAGAGGTCCCTTCCAACCCCTAACATCGTGTGATTCTGTGATCCTATCCCCACAGGATAAACCATCCCTCCCCAGCTCTCTTTGGAGCTCCTTCAGGTACTGGAAGGATGCTCTGAGGCCTCCCTGGAGCCTTCTCTTCTCCAGGCTGAACAGCCCCAGCTCCCTCAGCCTGTCCCCATAAGAGAGGTTCTTCAGCCTCTGATCATCTTGACGGCATCTCCAACAGATCCATGTCACTCCTGTGTTGAAGGAGTGTTGAGAGATGGACACAGTACTGCAGGTAATGTCTCACAAGAGGGGAGCAGAGGAGCAGAATCCCTGCCCTTGCCCTGCTGGCCACACTGCTTTGGGTGTAGCCCAGCACACAGCTGCCTTCTGGGCACTCGGCCCCAGCGAGTGTCACCCCCTGGCAGGACCATGCAAGCTTGGAGCCCACCTTATGCCCTGCAAGCCTCCCCAGAACCACCTTCCATGGTGCAGGGTCACTTCTACCCTGGCTGCTGCAGATGTTCCTCTGCTCTGACGCACGGGGCAGGCACTGCCCTGGGCTGGGAGTCTTCCCAGACTGCCACAGATGCCAGCGAGCTGCCTGTGAGCAGCTGACAGGAGAAGCAGGGGGCATGTTGGAGCACAGAGCGGGAGGGGAGGGCGCTAGGTAGGCTTCCATCTCCAGGCCGGGACCATGCTGTGGGCCCTGAACATCCAGGAGGAGGCAGAGGGGCGAGCGCAGGTTTCGGGGCGGGCTGCTGAGGCTGCCGCGCAGCTCGGGGTTGCTCTGCAGCCGGCCGAAGGCTGTCTGCGGCCATGCAAAGGGCAAAAGGCCGCAGCGGGGGGCGGCCGACATCTTCCCCCTTGCCCGGCTTTGTCGCTAGATGTCACAGCGAAAGCGACAGCGCCGGCCCCGCCGCGCTCCCGGGTGGGAGCTGGGCAGGAGGCGTCAGGTCCTCCTCCCACCGCCGGCCGCGCAGCATCTTCCCAGCCTCTGCCTCGCTGGCTTTGTCTGTCTGGGGAGCCCCCGGAGAAAGCAGGGCCGGGGATTGAGGCTTCAATGGACACTGAAATGCAACTGAAACCTTTTTTTTTTTTCCCAGCGCCTGGCTAAGCCGCCCTGCTCGGACCCTCCCGGGAGGGAGCCTCACGTCACCCTCGCTCAAAGGGGGCGACGCTGTCACGCCGGGACCCGCGGCACCTACAGCAGCAGGGTCCCCTCAGCCGAGCCGGACAAACGAGGCCTTTATGGGCACTTTCTTTTCTTCTGGAGCGCGAGAGAGAGGAGCCGGGGGAGAGCTCGGGGGCGTCCCACCGCAGCGCAGCGGCACACAAAGACTCGCCGTGAAAGGGGCGACAGCAAATCCTCTTAGGGGCTTCGCTGTGTGCGCATTCAGACCCCGGCCCCATCTGCCGGGGGGGATCCCCGGGAGCGAGGGGGGCAGAGGGGCTCTCCCTGCCCCGCCGCCAAAGCAAGCAAAGCGCATTCAGGGAGGGAGAAAGGGATGAAAAGGAAGAAAGGCGCTGCCCTGGCGGTGCGGAGCCTGGCAGTAAATGCGGCTCTGCCGGCGCTGCGGGGAGGGGGTCTCGCTTGTGGGGGGAGGGGGAGGCAGATTTGGCATGGGCTGTGTGAATACTGGACCCCCCCTTGGCCCCCAGGGATGAGACGATGGCGGGGGTTGGGCGGGGGAAGGTTGGCAAGGCAAGAGCCTGGTGCCTCCGCACGTAGGTGATGCTGGGTCCTAGGACACAGAGGAACATCCTCCATGAGTTTCATGGGGCCGTGAGTGGTGGGGACTGCAGGAGGGTGGGGGTGACCTGGCGCCTGGGAAGCCGATGTGTTCCTGATGCCGCTCGGTCCCCCGCAAGCCGAGCCGTGCTGGGTCATTGTGTCCCTGCTCCTCAGCTCCTGGAGCACCGGGGAGCCTCGCAGGGCTCTGGGCAGGCTCATGGGCACCCAGGACCACACATCCCTCAGAGGATAAAGCAATGACACAGCTCAGGCAGAGGAGGTCAGAAGGATGGGATCCACCACTCTGCTCTCAGGGTACAAGCAGCTGCCTGGGGCATCTTTGAAGCCAGCAGTTGTGGGGACCAGAGGAGCCAAGTGTGGGGCCACAGCAGGCAGTGGGCAGCAGCTTCCAGAGCCTGGAACCAGGCACCCAGGCAGGGAAGGAAATCCCCATGGCCATCAAAGCAGCTCTGGGACTTTATTTCACTGGGGCTCCCAGTGCCCATGGAGACCCAGCAAAGCTGACAGGGTTGGAGTTTCTCACCAAGACAGGGGACAGTCAGGGACACCTAGTTCTGTCTGGAGAAACCAATCTGTCCCTCTGTAGGAGCAGATGATGAGTCAGCAAATAACACACACTGGTGTCCACTGCTAGGTGCTCTCTCCTGTGGGTTTGAACTCTGTCTACCTCTTCTTTTTCCTGCTTGTCCTGCAGCCTCAACTCTCCCTGTGCTGTACATTGGTGACTAATGTGTCTAAACTGCAAGCAGGGATTTGCTGTCTGCTTCCCCAGGCTCAGGTGCTCAGACCTGGGCCAGCAGCTCCTGAGGGCTGGGCTAAGATGAATGTTTCTGGAAAGCATGGCAGGGAACAAATCCCAAACAGCCTAAGCCCAGCTGAAGCCTTCAGTGTCTCTGGGGAGGAGGACTGATGTGCCTGTCTGGTGATGCTGGTGGCTTGCACAGAGTGCAGCAGCGTGGGGAGCGTGGAGAAGCTGTGATGTTCTCTCTGGGCTGAGCATTTCATCACTGCAGCCAAGGCAGCTTGTGTCTCTTTCTAGCCTGGCACCAGTCCAGTCCAGGGAGTGGTCCTTCCTCTCTGGTGGCCTGCAGCCAGTGCTCCAGGAGCTCTTCCAGTTCTGCTGTGATGTGGTTGGGTCATGCAATGGGAGAACCTCTTTCCTGCAGCTGGGTGGGGAAGTCAGGGAAGGAGGACAAAGTGCTGGAGAAGCAAAGAGGATCAGGGTGCCCCAGGTCTCTTCAGGAGGCGGTGGAGCAGAGACATGAGTAGGAGTGGGGCTGAGGTTGGGATGTGGCTGCTTTGGGCAGTTCCATCAGAGTCATAGAATCATGGAATAATAGAATAATAGAATCATAGAGTCATAGAATTACAGAATGCTCTGGGTTGCTAGGGACCTCCAAAGCTCATGCAGTCCAACCCCTTCTGCAGTCAGCAGGGACATCCTCCACTAGATCAGGTTGCCCAGAGCCCTCTCCAGCCTCACCTTGAGTATCTCCAGGGATGGGCCCCAACCACCTCCCTGGGCAACCTGTTCCAGTGTTCCACCACCCTCATAGTAAAGACCTTGTTCCTAACATCCAATCTCGATCTGCTTTGCTGTAGTCTGAAGCCATTGCTCCTGGTCCTGTCCCTGCAGGCCCTGAGGCTTTCAAGCACGTGGCTGAGGAAAGCATGCAGGGGTGAAGTGGTGCCAGCTGCGCCCAAGCTGGGGAGCTCCAAAGCCCTGTGATCAGAGGTGGATAGCAATGGGCACAGCTATTATGTGGAGGGTGCTGTTCTCTGCTGCATGATGAAATGACTCACAAGCAGGTTGGTTGACTCCTGGTGCCAAGCTGGTGATGAAGGTCAGACAGTCTGTGGCTGGCTCTCCAGGGTGAGACAGTGTGAGACACAAACAGCAATAGGCTGAAGGAGATAAGGAAGGTGAAGGATAAACAACCACTTGGGAGGGCTCCACAGGCCACCCACACCAGTCTGCTGAGAGCTGTGATGGGGAGGGCTGAGCAACTCATAACCTGAGTGCCACACCTCAGGCTCTGAGGGCTACCTCTGTGCTCATCCAACTGGCCAGCTGGTTCGACAGCACAGCCCAGAGCGTTCAAACTGTGGAAGGAGAGGTCTATGGGAAGGATCACAGGTAGGCTCCATAGCTGCTGAACATGACCATCAGATAACCTGGAGCTCTGGCTGGCCTGGCTGCATTTGGAAGAGCCAGCTGGAGCAGTTCTCCCACAGGCAGAACAAGTGTTTGTCATGCCTGGCTATTCCCAAGCTCGTGGGCGGAGTGTGGGAAGAAGGAGGGGTCCAAGAACATCCCTGGTGACTCTTTGTACAGGGGATCCAGTCTCAGTGCAATGGGCCCAGTGAAGTGAAGTAAGTGAAGTCAGAGAGCCAAACCCACAGCTTGGGCACAGCTCCTCCCTTCCACACACTGACAAGCCTGATGGAAGCTGCTGATCTATGGAAGATGCCTTTGCACTTCATCAACTCTGAAAGCCCCCCTAAGCCATGCCCCAGCACAGCAGGAGGCAGCAGCCCTGCCTTCCAGTTCAGGGCTGCAGGCAGAGACTGAATGCATGACGACACCATGTGAAGGCTGAGGGGAGACCTCTGGCTCTCTACAACTTCCTGAAAAGAGGTTGGAGCCAGGTGGGGGTTGGTATCTTCTCCCTAGTAACAAGTGATTGGACAAGAGGAAATGGCATCAAGTTGCACCCCCAGGAGGTTTAGGTTGGACATTAGAAGAAACTTCTTCACTGGAAGGGTTCTCTCTCTTCTTCACTGGAACAGGCTGCCCAGGGAGGTGGTTGAATCCTTATCCCTGGAGCTGTTTAAAAGAGGAAGAGATGTGGTGCTGAGAGCCATGGCTTAACACCAGCCTTAGTAAAGTTAGAGAATGGTTGGACTCACCAATCTGAAAGGTCTTTCCCAACCAAAAAGATTCTGTGATTCTAGGAAGAGGACAGCCCCCAGTTTGCTCCCCTGGCGTTGCTGCCAGTGGAAGAAGCTGACCCAGCCCTTGGCAATTCCTCCTGCCCCAGCTAAAGCTGCACATTGCAAGGCTGAAGGAGGCAGCAAAGGTTGAACACTCCTACCTATGGTCCCAGACCTCCTTTCTTCCTAGAGGTGGTGCAAAAGCTCCTAAAGCTGGGAAGCACACCAAGCTTCTTTTAGCCCAACTCACTGAGGTTCCCATGCACAGCAGCCTGTGTCCTGGCAGGGGAGGTGTCCCCCCAGTCACACAGGAGCTGCTTTGCTAGGTCTCTGCCCTGCCCACACACACTCTGCTCTGCTGCCTCCACAGAGCTGTGCAGCCAGGCTGTGACTGATGCCTTCAACTAGAACAGGGTCACTAAGAGCTGCAGCCAGCGAAATGAAGTTTGCTTTTCCCCCAGCTCTCAGTGAAGATGAGAGAGACCTGGCAGATAAATGTCCATTGAACCAGGAGTCCTGAGGGATGTGCAGGGAGGGAAGGACTCCAGCACCTCTGCTGCCCTCTGAGTCTTTCGCATGGCCATTGCTCTGCTGAAGCTCAGGCAGCTCATGTGAGTGGAGAACTGTGCTGATGGGCTGAGGACTGAGCCCTGGACATCACCAAGTGCCAGCAAGTGGAAGGCTTTAGAGTCTTCCATGCACATGTGCCACAGCACCCAGCTCTGGTGCAGTGCCAGGCTGCACTAACAATATTGATGGTCACAGGTCATGAGTCCCAGACAGGTCACCACTGACTGCTCTGCAGCTCTCCACTCCTCCTTTTGCCCCACTGCTGCCATTCAGCCCCTGCCCTGTACTTACAACCACTTTCTCTCATCTCCTGGGCAGTGCAGGAGAGACTTTCTCCATGAGACCTGCTGAGCCTGCATTTGCCTTAAATTCAAGAACATTTAGGCATTGGCATCTCCACAGAACTGTGACCTGCTGCTCTGCATGGTGCTTAGCAGCTGTTGGGAGGAGCTCTCCCTTGAGCACCAAAGTTTCTGGAAGTCACTGACCCTGAGGAAAATTTTACATTTCCTCAAGACTTGGGCTGAAAGTGAGGGAGCTAGAATAGGCAAGAGCTGCACCATGCTGGGGGCTCACAAGTGAAGATCCTGACTGCTGGACTAGATCATAGAATCACAGAATTGTCAGGGTTGGAAGGGACCTCAAGGCTCATCCAGTTCCAAACCCCTGCCATGGGCAGGGACACCTCACACTACATCAGGTTGCTCAGAGCCACATCCAGCCTGGCCTTAAAACCCTCCAGGGATGAGGCTTCCACCACCTCCCTGGGCAACCTGTGCCAGTGTCTCACCACCCTTATGGGGAAGAACTTCTTCCTAACATCCAATCTGAATCTCCCCATTTCTAGTGTTGTTCCATTCCCCCAGAAAGTGTTGATCAGGGAGGGAATGAGACATGTATCTGTGACCCTGCCTCGCTGTATCTCTCTGACCATTTCTTCCTCCAGAGATCTTCTACCTTCATTCCTTTCACCACTGCCTCCTCAGCAGGGAGGACTCATGGTGCTCCATGAAATGAACTCAACAAGCTCATGAACAGCACCGTCAGGGGCTAACTGCCTCATGCTTTCAGCTTCCAAGGAAGCATCCTTTGCAGGACTGTCAGAACTTCAGTGGTGCTTCAGCCTCATGCACACTGGGCTGGTGCTCTGTGCACCAGGAGACCCTCTCTGAGAGGGGCAGCTTAGTGCCTCAGGGTGAGATTCAGTTTTTGGTATAATCCATTGCCGAGGGAAGTGTCCTGCCTGTCAGCCCACGTGGAAAGAAGGTTCAAGACTCATCAATACCCAGGGCTGGGGGGTTGCCTATGGTGCAGGGTAGCATTTTTACTTCTGTTATGCTGAAGGGAGCACTTTGAGTGTCTTCAGCCTCCACCAAACACACACAGTCCTCTGCAGGCCGTGCAGCACATTCTCTGTGGCAGTGAGCTCCTTGGGCAGCCACACAGAGTGTGAAAGTATAGCCCTGATGAAAAAGATCAGAGATTGCATCAGGAGATCCTTCCTGGAGGCCTGTGATTATCCCCTCCTGGAGGCCAGCAAAGCCTCTGCGAGTGCAAGAGACGCTGCTGACTTTTGGCTGCTTGATTCCAGCAGGACGTGGGAGGCTGAGCAGGAGCCGGCGTGCCCGGTGCTGTGCTCGTTGGCACACGCAGCAGGCACCGCTTCCCCGGGGCAGGATCCCAGCAGGGTTCCCCCGCCTGTGCTGGACGCTGGAGGTCCAATGCTTGACGTTTCCGGCAGCTCCTCCTTGCTCCCCTCGCCGCTGCAGGCAGCCGCTGCCTCGCCCTTCACCCCACTGCTCCCGCAGCCTCCTGTCTTGCAGTTGCAGCATTTCTGGTCCTGGCTCTCCTCCCCTTCCTCCTCCAGGCCTGGACCTGCTGGGAGGAGCAGCTCCTTCCCAGAGCCCCTGCAAGGTCTGTGGGCTGGGCTCCTGCGAGCAAGCCCCGGGGTGTCCCAGCTGCTGCGCGATGCTCCCTTCCCACGCACGCATCCGTGCGGAGCTGGGTGACAAGCGGCAGGAGCCACCGCAACTTGCCCACTCCGGGACTGCGAGAGCTGCAGTTGCAGTCCCTCTGGTTTCCACACCACGCTGGAGCTGGGCTGGAGGCAGCTCCTGGAGGTTTCTGGCACGGCCGAGCCGCTGTTGGCAGCTCCGCTGCGCCGGGGCCGCGCCGGCTGCTTATCTAGAGCCGGGATTTAGCACAGCCGCAGGAACTCGCACAACTCTCTCTCGGTCTCCTTCAAATTACTTTATTGCTTCCTGTCAACCAGCCGAGCACATCCTGTTAATATACAACCGCAGCCAGTGGCGTTCGCAACTTAATCCCCCTGGGCAGATAAGGCTCCCGAGGGATGCCCGGCTCTGGCAGGCACCTCGGAATGCAGGTCCCAGCACCGGGCAGGTATTTGCCAGCAAAGTGAGAGCTGCTCTCCTGGTTATTTTTAAAGATAAACTCCAGTGCTGCAAGAGACTCTGGCTTCCTGCCAGCCTTGTGTTGTTTCCAGGGCTCCATCCACCGGTGACCTCTTTCAACCCATGCCAAGAGCTCTCCAGTGCTGCAGTGGCAGTGAGGGTCCTGCTGCTGGAGGCTTTTTCCCCAGTTCTTGTGCCCCAGCTGCCCTGGGGGGGCTGCCCTGGGGGGCTGTCCTGCACGGGGGAAGGGTCTTTATTCACCTGCACTGGTGGGGCAGCAAGAGTTCGGGGTGCTCCTGAAGAGCTGCTCCCTCTCCTTCTGCAAACCCAGCATCAGACAGGTGTCAGTCCTGGAGGTGGTGGTGGGAACCTGTTCTGGCTGTGGCCCAGCCTCCTGTTTGAAGCAGGACCTGCCAGCAACACACCAGGGGGGACATGGCTGTGTTTGGCCAAGTCCTGGAAACCCTCCAGGGGATGTCCTGCTTCCCCAGGTTTCCTCTCGTTGCTGCAGCCCTTGAATGAGTTGGGAGGTGATGGTGTCCTACCAGCAGCTATCCCCACAAGGGTACTGTGGACCTCTCAGCATTCCTCAGTGATGTCCACCCAGCAGGGTATCTCTCAAAGGTTGTTTTGAGGGTCATCTGCTGTGTTTCTCCTGCATCTTTCTGATCCTCCATCTACCATGCTTGAATTCCATGCTAAGCCACCCATGTCCTGACACTGCATCTGTAGGACCTGCACACTGCTCTGCCCCTTCTGTCTCCTTCAGCATCCTCATGGGCTCCCTCCCTAACCCTGATGTCCAGCTGATGTGCCAGCTGAGCCTGTGCCCATGGTGAGACCCCCTAAGGAGACCCCTTCCCGAAAATATCCTCGTTTATGGTTCTTTGTGGTGGAAGTGTCCTCAGGACCAGGTCACTGCAAAGCCCAATGTGTACCATTTGCATTGCCTTTGCCTGTGCCAGGTGGTGCCAGGCCTCGCTGGTCCTGGCCTGCCAGCTCTGTGTGGCGGCAAACAGGCAGCGCTGTGGCAGGGTGGAGGGGACAGATGGCCCTCTGCTGCTGAGGGACAGAGCTGCTGAGTCTGGGTGCAGCTGGGCTTTCAGGCAAGCAGAGTGGGCAGATGATGAATTTGTCTTCAAGGCTGGCCCTGAAGCTGTTGCTTCTGCAGCACTGCAAACACTGCTAAGGATGCCAGGCTGATGACCAAGCCAGGTGTGTGGCTCAATCCCAGACAGCCTCTCTTCTCCCTGGAGAGCAGGTACCTGTGCTAAACCTCCCTGGCACAATCCACTACATCTTCTGTGGCCATTTCTTAAGCAAACTGTGGCATTTCAGGGCTCCAGAGGCTGTTCCCGGCTGTTCCCTTGGTGTGTTGTCTCCAAGCATGGCCCTTGTCGGGCTCCTCTGCTGGCCTGAGCAAAGGGCACACATGCAGGCACAGGACACAGCTGTAGCATGCCACACAGCCATAGATTTGTGGCTGTATTCCCAAGTTATTTCCTGATCCTGCCCCTAGGACAGGTTCTTTGTCTGAAGTTGCTCCTGGAGTTTGAGGAGAACCTTGGTGTTAGTTGTTGATTGTAGCAGCAGCTGGATGTGCCCTCCAGTACTCGTAATTCTCTTTGCACTTAACTCCTCATTAGCTGGAACATCAGCTTCCAGAGCACACTTTTGCTGGTCTTAAAAGAAGGAAAACCCTGTTCCAGTCAAGAGCCACACAGGTCACTTACCCCAGAGGCATGGGAACAGTGGAAATCAGACTGGAAATCGACTCCAAATTAAAAACCAATTGAGAAGTATTTGTCCTCCTAAGTAAATCCGGGGCTGATTTGTGTCCTCTCTCCTGTGCCTGCTGAGCAATGTGCTCAGCACAGAGCTCTATCCCAAGGTTGGAGACCTCTCTGATTGCTGTGCCTCCAGGGGATGGAGCACCTGTGGTAGCCTTACAGCTCCTGCTGCTGCGCTCCAGTATCCATAACAGCTCCTGCAGGCCCACGAAGGGTTTTAATGGCAGAAAGGAGGCTGGGGAGCTGCACTAGTCCAGAAAGATCTGTATTGAAACTTGGATTAGGATATCAGGGAAAATTTCCTTCCTGCAAGAGTGGTCAGGCACTGGCACAGGCTCAGGGAGGTGGTGGGGTCCCCATCCCTGGAGGTGTTCAAGAAATGTGTGGCCATGGCACTCTGCTTTAATGGCCATGATGGTCTTAGGTTGATGGTTGGACTGGAGGATCCTGGAGGTCTTTTCCAACCCAACCCAGTTCTGTGACTTCTCAACTATTTTCATTTCCATAGGTTTCCCTCTGTGTTTTGCATTCTTGGACCTCTCTCCCAATAACCTGTCCAGTCTTCACTTAAATCCCTGTGGGGTTTGTGGAGCCACAGAATCCTCTCCTAAGGAACTCCACAGTTCATCTCCCAACCCTGTGGAGTCACCTCCTTGACTCTTCAACCCCAGTCCTTTTGAACCTGGCCCTGAACCTCACAGGAGTTTCATTTGATGGCCTTGGTTTGTTCATGGGAAAAGGCAGTGAGCAGCCAGCTTGCTGCTGTCAAGTGAGGTTGTGGTTGTCTTCCCCATGTGCCTCCTGTCACCTCCCTGCTCCACTTCTGGCTCTGTTGAAGAGGATATGTTCCAGCTCAGACTGGAACTGGTGACCTCACTCTCCTCACAGCACTTGCTGCTTACTCCTCCTCTGCTGCCATCTCTTAGGCAAATAGCACGACAAGGAACTTCCCTCCTAGCCCCTGGCTGCTTGCTTTCCCTAAAAATTTCTGGCAAGAGGCTTAATGGAAACCCTTTGGAAACCCCAGCAGATGACATGAACAGATTGCAGAGCCTCACATGTTGTCTGGCAGCTCTGAAGGGCTCCAAGGGGTTGTGGAGCAGGACTCTGCCCTTTGCAGAAGCCCCACAGGCTCTGACCTGGCAGACAGCACTTACCCAGGTGTGCACTTACCCAGGTGTGCACTTAACCAAGTGTGCACTTACCCAGGTGTGCACTTACCCAGGTGTCTTCACCTCTCTTCACTCTGACACCCTCTGCCTGGTACCAGCAGCCTCACCTCAGGCTGCAGCCCTGTGGTGCACTTATCCAACAGGCTGGTGCCACACTGGCCACCACAGTACCCTTCACGACACCCAATCCTCTCCTGCTGCTAGGAAAAAGTGGTGAGGGACCTGAGCCTCAGGCTGTGGCAGTGCAGCAGCACAGACAGACCCCGCGGGTGCACCAGGGGTCAGCAGCCCCAGGTGTTCACTAGAGTCCCCCAAAGGAGCATCCAAGGAGGTTTCTCAGACACCAGCCAGGAGGCTGACACCAGTGGGCCAATGGTGTCCCAGCAGCTGTAGGGATCAAGTCTTGTGTGGAAAACTGCAAAGAGCCTCTTCCATCAGTACTACTGATGGAAGGCTGAGACCAGGACCTTCCTGACCAAGCAGCCCTGTGCTTGGTGTGCCTGGCAGGGACCTGTGCAGCACCCTCTCCACTATCTCTGCTGTGTTCCAGCCATGCCATGCCAGCATGTCAGGGGGGTGGGGGTCACCTGAGTGTTTTTTTTGTTGGCAAGTGCCTTGTGCCAGGCTGCTGCAGGGGCAGCCACACTCCATCCACCTTGGCTCACTCCCTCCCACTCCCTGCCAGGCACAGCTCCTGCTGGGGGGCAAACATAGCAGGGCTCTGCTGCTGTGCCACAGTCAGCACTCTTCAGGCCCTGCAGGGATGCCTCCTCTCCCCCCACTCCTGCTCACATTTTCAGTGTGAGCCCTTTGCTTGTCCTTCCTCCACCTCTCTGCCCACCAGCTCCATGGTGCCTGTGCATCCTCAGCACTGCCCCAGCCTGCTGCTGCCTCTGCCCTCTGGGTGCTGCTCCCTGCACACACCCCACGGAATCACAGAACCGTTGGGGCTGGAAGAGACCTTTGAGACCATCAAGTCCAACGGCTCTCACCTGGAGCCCATGCCCAGCCCCAGCTGCCCCGGGGCAGAAGAGGATAACTTGGTGCTAGAGTTTATTACCCTGATGAGTCTCCAATTAAGCAAAGGTAAGTAAGTAAATATTAGTATGAAGGGCTTGTGTCCACCTCTGCTGGCATCCAGCAGCTCTCTCTCTGCAGGACCTGCTCCAGCCCAGCCAGGCTTATCCCCGACCTCACGGAGTGGATGTTCCCACCTTCCAGCAGGGAATGTGAGGTGCCTGTCATGCAGCATTCGGCACCATTCCGCTGCCTCCTGACCTTTTATCTCCACATCTTGGAGGGTTACTGCCTGCACACCGCTCTGCCTTCTCCAGCCACATCTCCCCTTGCTTGCTTCCCTCCGGAACGCCCCGGCCACTCTGTCTCCTTCCCGGCCCTCTGCCGCGGAGGGCGGTGTGATTGCCTCCTTCAGCTCTGCCTCTCTGCAGTAATCACCTGCCAGGAGAGAGGAGCAATCTCACCGCAGGTCCTTGCCTTTGATCCTTATTTGCCTTCTCATAAACCTGAACCGGCTCGGGGCAGCAGAGGACTTTGCCGCTGAATGCTTTGAACCTAACACCTGAGGTGGCCTTTTTTTTTTTTCCCCAGGTGTTGATAAGCATTTGAAAAGCTCCTGTTTTTAACACCAGCAGTGACAAAACCTGGGTCGTTTTCTCCCCAGTTTCCTGCTCAATGCCATTTCAGCATTCTCAGTGGCAAGGATGCCACCCTGTAATTTTGTAGTATTAAACAGAGACCTGAATTTGTCTCTTCAGCTCTTCTAGCTCCCTTTGAATGACTTTAAACCTATTTTCCAGAGGACTTCTGGACTGTGGATGCCCTGCCACAAAACAGCTTTATGGGTTACAGCCTTCCCTTTTACAAACCTTTGAAAATGACAGCAATCAAACTGTGCATTCTTTGATGTCCTTTACCTCTGTCAGTACCTAATGCGTGGCAGGTTTTCATCAGAGGTTACCTACTGGGCAGTTTTATTCTCTAACAGTTGCTATTTCTGGCTAACTGTAAAAATAATCAAAGACTAACATGAATATATTTTCCAGAACACAAATCCCACCTTCTCCCAGTGGCTAGAAAGCCTCCTGGATTAGATTTACATCCCTGGGATGATATTTTGGTCACTCCTCCACCTAGATATTTGTTTTCTGTGTGTATTTTCTGAAGCACAGAGCAGTGACTTTGGTTCTTGCCTGCTGCATTTCCCTGTGTGCTGGGAAATTGGCAGCTCCTTGGTACCTGTGTGCTTGAATTTACATTTGCCCCTTCCTTATAGACTCATAGAATGCTGTGGGTTGGAAGGGAACTCCAAAGTTCATCCAGTCCAACCCCTGCACTCAGCAGGGACATCCTCCACTAGAGCAGGTTGCCCAGAGCCCTCTCCAGCCTCACCTCCCTGGGCAACCTCTTGCAGTGTTCCAGCAGCCTCATGGGGCAAAACTTGTTCCTCACATCCAATCTCAATCTGCTCTGCTCTCCTTTGAAGCCATTGTCCCTGCTGCTGTCCCTGCAGGCCTTTGGGAACAGTCCCTCTGCAGCCTTCTTGCAGCCCCTTCAGGTACTGCAAGGTTGCTTTAAGGTCTCCCTGGAGCCTTCTCTTCCCCGGGCTGAACACCCCCAGCTCCCTCAGCCTGTCCCCATAGCAGAGCTCCAAGCATGCTCCAAGCCCCTGATCATTTTTGTGGCCTCCTCTGGACCCTCTCCATCAGCTCCAGGTCCTTCCTGTGTTGAGGGCTCCAGAGCTGGACACAGCCCTGCAGGTGGTCTCCCAGAGCAGAGCAGAGGGGCAGGATCCTCTCTCTCCAGCTCTGGCCACACTGCTTTGGATGCAGCCCAGGCTGCCCTTGGCCTTGTGTGCTGCAAGCTCACACTGCCTGCTCCTGCCCAGCTTCTCCCCCACCAGCATCCCAAAGTCTTTCTCCTCAGGGCTGCTTTTTTCTATCCCCTCCTCCCCCAGCCTGGACTGACAGTGAGGATTGTTCCAGCCCTTGCTGTCAATGTTTCTATCTTCCCTCACAACCTCCTGTTTCTTACTAGCTAGCTCTGTAAGTTTCTGCTTCTTTATGGTATCAACTTTTCAAGAGGACCTGTCCTGAAGGAGCTACTTTTATAAACTTTCCTTTTTCAGAAGTTTCTTTGTAACTCTCCAGGAAGTTGACAGCCACAATGAGAGAATTTCTGCAGTGGCTCATGGAGGTTAACCTTAGGTCCCACCTAGGCTTTACCTGCCTGGGTTTGGCTCTGCCATCATCATATGAGTTCAAATTAGCTGGTGAACAAAATAGCCAAAATTTCCTGCCCAGTTCTAGAGTTCTAAATCTATTTTAAGTGCTTCCAAAGTGCCTCTTTAATTTGTTCCCATGGATACCATTCAAAAGTTTCATTCATTTTAGGAGTGCAACACTCTTCAGATCTTTAATGCAATCTACCAGTTGACATTTGCTTCCCAGTTTAGCTGCAGGCTCTAAGCCCTAAGACTGCAGATATTGCAACAGCAGCAGAAATCAGAGAATCACAGTAGTGCCTGGCTGGAAAAGACCTTAAGATCAGGGACTCCAACCACAGCCCAGCCTCTCCCTGCACACAGCTGTCAGACCATGGCCCTCAGCTCCTCATACAGATGTCTTTTGAACAATTGCAGGGATGGGGACTCCACCACCTCCCTGGGCAGCCTGTGCCAGTGCCCCATGACCCTTTGGGTGAAGAAATTGCTCCTGATATCCAACCTGAACCTCCCCTGGTGCAACCTGAGGCTGTTTCCTCTCATCCTATCTCTTGTTACCTGAGAGGAGAGGCTGCCCCCACCTGTCCCCAACCTCCTTTCAGGGAGCTGTAGAGAGCAATGAGGTCTCCCCTCAGCCTCCTCTTCTCCAGACTCCAGAAGCTCAGCTCCCTCAGCTGCTCTTCATAGGATTTGTGTTCAAGACCTCTCACTAGCCTTGTTGCCCTTCTCTTGACCCACTCCATCACCTCAGTATCCTTCCTGTAGTGAGGAGCTACCTTACACTTCCTTGCTGCTCTCTGCAGCCACCCTTGTCTCCCTGAAGAGACTAAATCCTTGCCTGAAGCTTTTCTGGGGCTCTGCTGCATTCCTGGGGGTCCCAGCACAGGGCAATGCTCATCTGATCAGTGCCATTCATCCTCTTACCTTCCTCCTTTCCTCTCTGCCTCATCCCTGCTGCTGGTAGCAGGTAGCATCAGAGTTCACATGAATCTTTCACTCAGCAATAGATGAGCTCAGAAGTGCTGCAGGAAAGAGCTGAAGGAGAGAAGGAGCTGCTGGTTGCTTTCCCCGCTGGGCAGGACCCTGCAACAAGCTAAACAGGTTGAGTGAGGTGGGCTCCCCAGTGTCACGTTTCAGCCAGGTACCCTCACAAAGAGCAGAGGGATGTAAAAGCCTTATCTTGATTTACCTCTGCACAGAGAAACCTCCCCACGGTGTCACCTGTGGGGTGGGGAGGGCACTGCCTGCCTGCTCGGTGGTGGGAGCCCAGCACAACAGGTAAAGGTGCAGGCTCAGCCTGGAGAGTGGTGTGGGGTGGGATGGGATGGATTGGGATGGGGGGAGAGGTCTGAGGTTCCTCCAGAAGATCAGGGCCTGGGGATCTAGAGCTGCAAGGTGCTGAGCAGCACACAGGGCACAGCCCCTGGAGAGTGGAGAGCCCCTTCTGCTCCCACCCTTCCTCCTGAAGGACCAGCCCTGCTCCTCCAGCAGACTGCAGAGCATTTGGGGTGACAGGGAAAGGCAGAGAAGGACAGAGGGAGGCGGTTCCTGCTGACAGCCTGCAATCACAGCTATCTGCAGGGTTCCTTGCTGTTCACACACCCTTCACAGAGGTTACACAAACCCACGGGTGGGAGCAGCTCCTCCATCCCCGCTGAGCTGGGGAACATCAAGTAGGTGATAATAAGAGCAGGAGGGCCTTGCTCCCCTTTGGAAAGTGCTGCTCCAGACAATTTACCCTTCAGACAAAGAGGGGGGAAAGAGTTAAACGCCGCCCGGCCTCGGCAGCCAGCGGTGGCTTTGGTTATCTGCAGCATGGCTGCAGGGCTACCTGGTGCCTGTACATGCTTGGGGATCAGGAGTTAAGTGTTCCAGTGCTAAGTGATATCTTACAAGCAGAAGCTGAGCGATGAATCCCTGCCGCCAGTCCCGAGCTATTCCTTAATGGGCAGAATTAACGCCCTGGCCCGGGGCCAGGCTCAGTCACAGCCAGCACCACAACAGCTGAAGCTGCTTTTCACTTGGGCTTCACTTTTATGGCATTTGCTGCTGCAGGGGGACTCCAATTGCTGTACAAACAGCCTCGTGTTTTCCTCCTCCCGACCTACCCCAGGAGGCTGGAGCCTCTGTGAAGCCTGAGGGATTCAGACAGGAGCTGGAGAGCATTGCTTTCACGCACAGAGACAGGAGCCAGGGTGCCCATCTCACACAGGGTGTCCCTCCATGGCCCTGCCCCTGCTCTGCCCTGCCTGCCCCTGCTGGGTCATCACAGGCAGATTGCTGCTCTAGGTGCCACCAAGGGACTCACTGCCCACCCCTCCCATCCAAAATCAACTGCCCTCTCCCTTGATTAGGGGACTGAGCTGGATCAAGTAGCTCCAGGGGATGGAGCTTCCCTGGTCCCCAAGAAGCAGCAGCTTCTTCTGGATCCTTCTGGTAGGTGAGGCTCCTTGGGTGATGCTTCCTCCCACTCCTGCTCCTGGGATGGCTGCACCATGTGCACGACAGCTCCATATCCCCCATTGCAGGGCTGCTGTTTCGTTCCTGCTGCTTCCCTTTGCATTTCCCTTGACTCCTGGCTGTGGCCTGCTGCACCTCTTTAACCTGCAGAGCATGAGAAGAAGCCTCCTCCAGGTGTGATGAGCCAAGGGATTCATGTGCAAATGAAAGCAAACCTGTTCTACCTGCATCAGGAACTGAAAATGCTGCTCTGAATGCGTCACCACCAAACCCGGGTTAATGTCCCCTAGATGTCATCTCCCTTGGCTCTGTCTGCCTGGGAACCATCTCTTGGTGGGAACCAGCACGTGGGTGCCACTGCAGTGGTGGCTGTCTTGCTTCTGTCACCCCAGTGCTGTTTTTTTCCTTGGTGACAGACAAGGCTTTACCTATCGCTCTTCGCAGCAGGGTTTGGGCATCCTACCACGGTGCTGCCCGAGGGTTAGAGGTGGGCAGCAGCTGCCAGCACAACCAATGCTCCTTGGCTGCCAGGGTGGGACCCGCTGCTCGGCGGTGCCCAGGTCCGTGTGGCACAGTGCTGCGGCCACTTGTCACCAGATGGCAGCAAGGAGAGCAGCAGCTCCCGGCTGGCTGAGGACAGCAGGGAGGATGTGCAAGCGCTCCTCGGGCCACCACCATCCCCCACCGAGGCCACGAACTCCGCTGCAGCGTGAGGGGAAGGTGCACAAAAGGACATGGGAGGAGGCCCAGCATCACTCACCGTGGCATGGTGCTTTGTGCCACCTGTTAGTATGCTCAGAGCTTCTGGCTTGGTGGCCACAGAAGCTTGTGGGCTTCAGGACAGAAGGTGGAAGCTGGTGGCACTCCCTGCATCGACAACAGCGAGTTTGTGAGGGTATCTGTGGAGCCTTGGCAGCCCTTCCAGTAGATGTCAGAGGGATGCAACAGTCATAGAAAGCCCTTTCTGGGAGTAGAGTGAAGGCATGAATGGGACCAGTACTCACAGTCCATCACTGACTCTGAAGGGTGTCTTCAGGGGGCAAACTGCACTCCAAGTACACAGGAATTCAAAGTCTCCGAGGTGGTCACACAATAAGTCTGTGTAGTCCTTGGTCACCAACAGGCTAAGGGGATGCTCAGAGGAACTGAAGAAGGAAGGACTCCACTGATAGTTCCCTTGGGATAAAATCCCTTCTACTTCTGCACTGCAGCTCTGGAGAGCTGCAAGAAAATCCTGAGGGTCTCAGTAGACTCTAGCAAGGCTGCTGCTTGCTCCTGGAGCTGATTGCTCTGGGTCATACCTGTCCAGGGCTCTGCAGGACACAAACCCAGCCCTGGGATCTGGGAGGACTGAAAGGATAGTTTGAGGAGATTGGGAATGCTGAGTGGTTTCTGACACCCGATGGAAATGCTGGGTGTTCCAGGGCATCAGGGAGCCAGGGCACCATTGCTGAGGCTGGGAAATGGAGGGGCCCTGGTGGGTACCTGCAGGGATGCTTGTGCTCCCTGCCCTGCAGAGGAACACAGCTGGAGGCAGAAGCAGCAAGGCCACTGGCTGGCCCTGGCCCTTCTGCCTCCTTCTGTAATGAACTGAGCACCATCCATGCAAGAGCAAACCCTAATGAGGCTCTGAAGATGAAAGGTTCCCCACACACTATGGAGCTGGGCCACAGGATTCTCTGGAGGCTGCTGCACTGAATGTGGGGCCAACCAGTATGGCCAGTAGCATCTGCAGTGATAGCAGTTCCCAAATGGAATCAGCCTGCAGCTGGCCACACCGAGCTGGAGAAGCGCATCTGGCTCATGCCTATGGCCAACAGCATCAGGGAGGCTTGACCTCTTCCAAACACACCTGTGGCTGGCTAGAAATGTGCCACTTGTGGTGGGTCAAGGTGAGGAACCCAAGATGTTCAAGGTCTTGGTGTAGTAAAGGGACAAGGCACAGTGAGCCAAGTCTGTGTTTGGTGAGTTGAGGGGCAGGGATCCATCCTGGCAGTCTAGTGGCTCTTCAGCTTTTGGCCTATCAACCTTGCACAGCTCACACAGAGCTTCCTGTGCAGGGTATGACCTACCCCGAGAAGGTGCTCCAGGACCCAGGTGCCTTCAGCAGAATGCGTTTGATCTTCCATTCTAGAACCACAGAATCAGAGAATCACAGAATGTTAGGGGTTGGAAGGGACCTCAAAAGCTCATCCAGTTCAACCCCCCTGCCAAACAGGGTCACCTAGTGCAGAGAAGGAGACTCCACAACCCCCCTGGGCAGCCTGCTGCAGAAGAAAGAGAGGCAGGGCTACAGAGTTGAGCAAGGGCATGGCTGGGCACAGAGCAGATACTGGCAGGGTAGATGGGGTGAGGAGGAGATGACAGGGTGGTGGCTGAGGGGAGAACAGTCCAGGTAACAGTTGCACATGTCCTGAAGAGGGTCATGAGGTGCCCAGAGGGCAAATCTGGCTGCCAGGCACAAGGAAGTCAGGGGTGCTGGGTGGTGTGACTGGGAGGTGGGGCTGGTGCTCAGCTTGCCCCTTGTGTGCCCCTGGACCCCAACTGGTGTAACTGGGGCTGGCACCCTGCCCAAAACTGCCCCACATGAGAACTGAGGGAGCTCCTGCTCCCTCCCCTCGCGGGGTGACTCCAGGGGTCCTGAGGGGGTCAGGGCTGTCCGGAGCATGTCACCAACAAGCCAGCCCTTGTTTTTTGTTTGTCCCTAAGGTCATGTCCCTTTCTAGTGCCGGGCGCTGCCCAGGGCCAGCGCACTCCCCGCCGCCGCCGCCTTCCCCCTCCCGGAACGCTCCACGCCCGTCCCGGTGGGCAGCGGCGGGGGGCGAGGGGCGCAGCCCCGGACGGAGGATGCGGAGCGCGGGGCCAGCGCGGGGCGGCAGGCGGAGGGAAGGGCGGAGGCGGGGGCATCCCTCCGGGAACCCCCCCACCCCCTCCGCTCCCACCTTCGCCGCTCCCCCTCCCCGGTTTGCGCGGCGCGCAGCCAGCCCCGGCGAGGCCGATTTGGGCTGAAATCACAGCTTTCTGCGGGTGATCGACAGCTCCGGGACAAACCATCGCCGGGCGGGGGGAGCCGCCGCCCGCCGCTCGCCCGCAGCCCCCCGCCGCGCCGCCGGCTCCCCGCCGCCCCCCGCCCCGCCGCCGCCCGCCCCGCCGCCGCCGCTCGCCGCCCGCCGCCCCCGCCGGCAGCGCGGCTCCCCGGGGCGGGGCGGGCGGCGCGGGGCGCTCCCCTGCGCGGCGGCGGCGGTGGCTCGGCCCGGCCGCGGCGGCGGGGCCGGCGGTGAGCTCCGTGCCCGCGGCCGTGCCCGCGCCGGCGGCGGCCCCAGCGAGGGGGCTTGGGCTCTGCGCTCCGCCGCTCCCCCGCCGCCTCCATGGAGCGCCGGCCGCGCCGCCTCTGATGCCCGGCCCGGCGCGCACCATGGGGCTGCTGTGGCTCTGCTGCCTGCCCCTCGCCCTGCTGCCCCTGCTCGCCGCCGTGGAAGGTAAGGGGGGGCGCGGGGCGGGGGCCGTGCTGGGGTAGGGCGAGTCCCCTTCGGGGCTTTTTTCCACCTTGGGGATATTTGGAGGGGAGAGTAGATGGCACTTTGTGTGTCCCCCCTCCCGCCGCACCCCTTCCGCAGCGCCGAAGGCAGGCGAAGTTTCGGGGAAGTGCTGCCCCACCGGAGGTCCTGCCGCCGGAGCCCGGTGCGGAGCTGGGGGGGCCCTGCTGTGGTGGTGTCCGCTCCCCGTCCCCAGACCCTCCCGGTCACGTCCTTGCCCTGGTCCCCTCCATCCCCCCGCCCGGGCGGGCATCCCTCGCCCGCACCCCGGCACCCCCGCAGCAGGTCCCCGCAGGCGGGCTGGGCACCGCCGAGCTCCCCTCCCGGGGATGCCCGGCCCTCGCCACGCCGTGCCCGCTGCCCGTGCCCGGGAGAGGCGTCGGAGCGCAGCTCGGCAAGGCCTCGCCGGCATCCTGGAGCTCATGGCCGGCTCCTCGGCTGCAGCGTGGCTTTCCCGGCGGCCCCGGGAGTTCCCCGGTGCTCAGACAAAGCAGAGCCCGGCGGCAGGTGGGAGCTCGACGGAGGGGCTTAGGCGAGGGGGGCCTCGCGTGTCCGCTCCCGGGGCCATCGCGGCCACGGCCGCCTCCGGCCGCCCGCTGCACGGGCGCCCTGGGAAGCACTAGAGAACCGGGCTGGGCTGGTGAGAACCAGGAGGTGCCAGGCCACAACCTGGCTGCCCCATGGGCCGTGGGTGCTTGTCCGTGGCGGGAGGACCCAGGACCCGGCCGGCTTGGGGCCGGGTGGCCCTGTTGCCCCTCGGCGTCGCCGGGCTTGTGGGGCAGGCTGGGTGGCCACTGCCGGCCTTGGGCGTGGAGGTGCCGGTCGGCAGGAGCTGCGGGGACGGTGCTCGTGTGGAACATGGATGAGGCACCATGTCTGAAGTTGGAGTTTTGGGAGGTGACTCATGGGTTGGCCGGCTGTACATCGTGATATTTACAATATGGGAGCTTGGCATAAATAGGACTATTTACGTTGCAGCGCGGAGCGCTCGCCAGCGATGCGATTCCAACGATCCCTGTATGGTTTTAATTACGGGGGGGAGGGTTGGGGTGATGAGTGCCTCGGTGCACACATGTCCATGTGGGATGCCTGGCCTGGTCAGCTGGCACCGGTGACACTTGGTGCTTGGCTCTTGGCCAGCGGGGCCCAACCGAGCTTGGCCACGCAGAGCCGATGCTGCTCTGCCCGTGGCAGTGGAGGGAACCAGGCACCTTGTGCAGGGGTGAGGTGACACCTCCACCCTGCCCTGACCTTCCTGCATGCCCAGTGGAACTGCTGGGCAGTGCTGGGGGGTCAGTGTCTGGCTCCTGGGGCTCTTGAATGACCTTCCCACCATCATGGCAGAAGCAGTGGGGACTGGATGCATGATCCCAAGGGATATACACATGGGGATGGGGAAGTGGCCAGTACCATCCGAGGGTTTCTCCAGCCTGAAATGTGTGCTCCTCCATGGACAGGGGTGTCCAGGGGGATGTCTATCAGGGGCTCCGCACCATGCTTCCAATGGCTGACCCCAGCTAGGGCTGAACGCGTCAATGTGGGTTTGGCGCATGCCCCTGCTGCTGTCTTCTCCCTTGCTGTGTGTGTGATGACCCTGTGATGGTGGCTTGCAGTGGTAGTGTGGGCAACCAGCTACCATGTCCCAGCCTTTCCTTCCTTGCAAAGGCTTCTGGAGATCCAGCAAGGCCAAAGCGTGTGGGATGCAGCTCTTGGACGTGCCCCTGCTCCTTCCTCCTCGTTGGGAGTTCCCTGGAGATCTCCATCTGATGTGGTGTCCATCTGCATCTCTGGGTGCTCTGGGCTACGCTGGTATGGGCACACTGACCCAACAGCAGCCCTGGCCAAGGAGGAGGCGCCGGGACCCCACTGCATCCCTGGGCCACCAGGCACCGACATGGTGGCGCTGCCCTCCACGCTGCCGTCCCCAGCTCCGGCAAATTCCTAGGGCCAAAATGGGGGTGAAAAAGAATGGTTTGGGGAGAAAAAAAAACACCAAACTCCCTGCATTCTGGTGGTTTGCCCAGGGATCCTGCCTCTCGAGCTCTGCTAGAGAGCTTGGCTGTAATGCTGGCAATTTCACTTGTCTCCTCTGTGCCTCAGTTTTCCTAATTACAAGGCGCAGAATAATCCTTGCGCCGTTCCCAGGGGAGCCGCGAGGTTTTGGTAATGAACATGACAAAGTGCTTTGGGATCCGCGGCTGGAGGCGCAGCCCCGGCCAGCGTGCCTGTGTGTGGGGTGTTTATTTATCTACATGCTCTCTGTTTTCTCCCTGCACCCTAGATCCACTTGCATTTAGCAAACCTTAATTAGAAACAAAGCCGATAGGGGAGGAAATATAAACAGGAGCGTGCATGGAAATTGGAAGTTGATTACTCGCTGGCCAGCAGAATGCGTGTCTGGGGCTCGGGAGGGAAGGGGGTTTGGGGAGGGAGGGGGAAACTGGCTCTGTTAAAAGGAAATGTGAAAAAGAAGGTAAAACATAAATCAGCGTGGAAAGCAGGGAGGTGGATGACAGCATACAGAAAGCAGAGGTTAAGAACCGCGGACGCTTGGCGGGGCGGTTGCAAGGGAACCTCTCTGCAGCTGAGAAAGTTCAGGATTAGGAAAGGAAAGTTGCTTTGTTCTACAAAAAAAAAAAAAACAAAAAACCCAACAAACCCAAACCAAAACAATAACCAAAAATTCCAAACAACAAAACCTAATGAACCCAAAGGCAGAAAGTCAAGAACAAAGGAGTCCTGGCAGGGTCTGGATCCCACACCGGTTGGTAACGGTGCTGCTATCACTGCTGTCTCCTCTTTGTGTGCCTGCCAGAGTGCACCGCGCACCGCTCCAGGGTGCTGGTGCTGCCCAGTGTTTTGGGGGGAAGCTGGGAAGAGCACTTTGGGATTTTCCAATCAGCTTGCTTGCCGGGGGGGAAGGGAACCCCGAAGGCACTGTGCACCCTGCTGGAGTTCTCTCTGCACAAACCTTGCCGCGCTGGCAAGTTTCCCGAGGGCTGGAGGAAAGCCAGCCCTGTGCCAAAGGAGAAAGAGATGGCCCCAATGTCTGCCATGGCAGCACGGAGGCACCCCTGGGCTCTGATGGGGGAGGGAACAGTGCCCAGCACAAGTTCTGCTGGGCAGTGGCATCGTGGGCGAGGGGACTTGATGCTGAACATCTTGCTGTACTGGGTGGCTGAGATCCTGAACTTGGCCCTGGGTGTGGAGGCGGATGCTGGGGTGGGAGGGCTGGATCCTCTCTTGGGGTGGGCATCCCTAGGCCATGCTATGACTGGGGGTGCTGGACACAGGCAGCCTTGCCCTTCCTCTGAGCAGGCTGGAGACAGGAGCTCTGTGTTTCCTTATAGTGAATAATGTGTTAGAAGCTGTTGTGCATTTGTTCTGCTGGACGTGCACAGCATTACCATGAATTGTATTTGAGGGGTGCTGTGACCTATTTCAGTGTTAACATAAGGTCACCTCTCGTACATGTGGTCATGACCTGATGCTGAGCACCCCTGCAGCCTCCTCTGGGCCCAGGGGTGGTGTGAAGGATGCCAGTGAGCACAGGGCTTAGTTTGTGCCTTGTATCCAGCTTCATGATTTCAAAGGAAGACATCAAAGGCATCAGCTTTGGGGTCACACCAGGGCAGTTGCTTTGACCTTGGTGTTCCAGGGTGGAGGTGCATGCCCAGGGTGTGCCAGGACTGTAGGAGCTGCAGGAGCATCCTGGTGAACTCAGTGCACTCTGGAGGGATGCAAGAGAGCAGCAGGTCCACGGAAAAGCAGAGGATGTGTCAAGAAGCGGAGCTGCCCATCAGCTTGAACTTCAGACCTGCAAATGCTCTCCTGAGTGCAGGCTGGAGACAAAGTTCTGACAAATAGGTCTGAGGTGTGGAGAAGAGGACGTGGTATTGGGTCGATTTGTGCTGCTCCTGGCTGCTGCCTCCCCTGCTGGCCCTATTCCATGGGTTAATTTTTGACCAGGCACATTCTTTGTGCCCACCTGCCCTCTATGTTCTGAAGAGGTGCCTGATTTAAACGTGCGTTTAGCTGCTCTTGCAGCTCTGCAACTCAGCTTCTCCTGGCTGGAGGCAGCAGTTGCTCCCTGTCCCTGCTGTGTTTCCACCTTCTCTGGGTGATAAAATCTGAGCGAGCAGATGCTGGAGGGAGATGTTGAGGGGATGGGGCTGGGGGGGATGAAGGCTTGGGGTTGGTATGGCCATCAGTGTCCCCCCAGCCCCTCAGGACACCCTACAGAGGGATCTGGGCACGTGAAGGGGATGTGGATGTGCTTTGGGGATGCTGCCAAGGGGTTTGGGGGCTGTCCCCAAGGATGGGAGCCTCAGTGGTCCCCGTAGCAGACGGGCTGAGGACCTGCCTGCACTAGCCGGCAGTCGTTTGTGTGCACATACCTGAGCTGGCTGTGAAGGGGGGTGGGCAGCAGTGGGGCTGTGAAACCGGCCTGAGGAGCTGGGTAAACACTGGGTGCTGAGAAACCTCCCAGGCCCCAGCGCTTTTGTGCGGCTGCAGCTGGGGCTGTGATAAAGGAGAGCCTGAGCCCCCTGCTCCTGCCCCAGCGCGCCCGCTCCCAGCACACCGACCCTGCCGGCATGGGAGCTGGTGCCTGGGTCTGGCCGGGAGCTGCTGTGGGGCTCCCATCCCGCAGCAAGCCCTTTGTGACCAGGAGGGACTCCTGCCTGCTCCCGTCGCGGTTTGCAGTCCCTCCCAAGCCTCCCCCTGGCTCGCAGGGATGCCGGAGCGAAGCTGCCCCCTAGATCACTCGGGCTGGGGGGAGCGGGAGGGGTCCTGGGAGGCAAAAGTTCAGCGGTTGATAAGGGGTAACGTGGGGCCTCCCGCGATAAGGCAGCGACGTGCGGCGCGGGCGGCAGGGAGAGGCAGTGCCCTGCGCAGGGGTGCGGAGGGGCTCATCCCTGGCTGATCCCTCCCAGGGATGCAGGGAGGACTGGTCTGGGGTATCGCCGGGGATGCTGGGGGCAGGCAGGGACCCCTCGGGGCTCAGGAGGTGGCAGCTAGGAGGGTGTGAGAAAGGAGCAGTGCCCAGTGCACTCTGCAGGGCTACATCGACAACCCCTTGGGCTCAGTGGTGGATGTTCAGGAACGTGCTGGATGGATGGCACTTTGTGCCAGGCTGCTGGCACAGGGGTGGCTGTGCAGAGTGTGGTCCCCCCCCTACCCCCCAGCAAAGCAGGATTGTGCCCTTCTGCATTTCCATGCTCAGGAAAGGGAGCAGCATTAGGTTTCTGTTCCCCCCAAATGCAACCACCAGACAGGAAGGGAGATGGAGCAGGCCACAGGGGCACTGACTGTAGGTGATCCATGCCTCTGCACGTGTGCTGCTCAGAAATTATAGTTTGAGTGACTCTGAGTAACTGCAGCTCCTTGGAGAGCCATCAGAGGAGCAGCTCTTGATTTAGACCTGAGCATGACATGCCATGCAAGGTGAGGCGTGAGGCTGGTTCAGGGGATCTCCTGGCAGGCACAAGAAAGGGCTGGTGAGCCCCAGAAGTTGGTGAATCTTTATCTAATAAATTATGTTCTTTCCACCTTGCCTCTCTTAGAGGCAGACCATTGCCTGGGTAAGATGAGCAGGGCTTGGAAATGCCTCACAGCAATGATCTGTGAGTGAGGCAAAGCGAGGGAGGTGGCCGAGGGGAGCAGCTGAAGTAGTGGAACACTTGCACATGGTGTAGGAAATGGTGTTAAAGATCAGAGTAGGTGCACCAAGGCTGTTTAATGGATGAGGTTAGAAAAAAAACCCAAACCAAAAAGCTAAATAATCTTGATGAAATGGCAAATTGCAGGAGGTCAGCGGAGGTAAAACAATGTTTAGAAAGTGGAAGTGTTGTCTAAAAGGGGAAAACAGGAAAACCTCCCAAAGGGTGGCATGGTGAATGTGAAACCATATATGGCAGGCTGAGAGGGACAGAAGGGAATTATCCCCTCCAGCTCCCCTTCAGCAAGTGAGAATCAGGAGGTTAAACCCAACCAGGAAGGAGCACCAGGAGGTGGAAATGACAGCACAAGGGGCAGTGGTGGAAGCTGGGGTGTAGGAAGTTCCATGGAAACATGAAGGGAAGTGTTTCATTCTGAGGCTGCTGGAGCCCTGGAGCAGGCTGCTCAGGGGGGTTGTGGAGTCTCTTCCTCTGGAGAGATTCAAAACCCACCTGGATGTGTTCCTGTGTGACCTATCTTTGGTGATCCTGCTCTGGCAGGGGGGCTTAGACTGGATGATATTTTGAGGCCCCTTCCAACCCCTAACAGTCTGTGATTCTGTGAGTTTGCTGTCCCCCAAAACATCCACAGCCAAGGATCTTTTCTCCCCAGGGCAGCCCTGAGAGCCTGAAGTGAGGGCAGAAGAGCTTTGGTGGGAAAATAAATCGCTAAGAGGAATATTTGGGCAGAGCAAACGGGAATGAGCATCCTTTAAGAAGAACTCCTTGGGTGATCCAGGGGACCCCAGAGCAGTAATTTTGGAGAAAGGGCTCTCTTATGGATTCAAATCTGTTTAAAGAGGGGCAAACAAAGAGGATGTTTTCCCAGTTGCTGGGGGTCAGCTCAAGGCTGGCGCTGCACTGTGCAGGCAGCAGAGAGGGGGTGGGAGCTCGCAGGGGCAGAAGGCTTGCATATTAGAGCAAATTATTCAGGATGATAAAACAAACCAAAACCAAACCCACGACAGTTGTCTGGAAAATACGGGGAAAGGATCTCATGACACTGGATAACCAGGCTGGAAAGTGGCAGATTAAATGTAGGCAGCGGTGAATGAAAAGGGATTCAGATGGCAAAAAAATTAGCCTAAACCCCTGCGTGCACAGTGGCAGAGCTTTAAATTACTTATTAGCATTTGGAGAAAGAGATCTTAAAGTCATTGTGGATGGCTCTTTGAAAGCATCAACTCCTTGAGAACAGGTCTTAGGAGGAGGGGCTGAGGGAGCTGGGGTGTTTAGTCTGGAGAAGAGGAGGCTGGGGGGAGACCTTGTTGCTTTCTACAGCTCCCTGAGAAGATGCTGGAGCGAGGTGGGGGTTGGGCTCTTCTCCCTAGTCTCAGGTGATGGAAGGAGAGGAAATGGCCTGAAATTGTGCCAGGGGAGGGTTAGGTTGGAAAGGAGGAACAATTGCTGCAAGAGTGGTCAGGGATTGGAATAGGCTGCCCAGGGAGGTGGTGGAGTCCCCATTCCTGGAGGTGTTCCAGAAACCTGTGGCCATGGCACTTGGGGCTGTGGTGGTGTTGGGTTGCTGGTTGGACTGGATGATCTCAGAGGGCTTTTCCTACCCAAACAATTCTGTGATTCTGTGATCAACTCAGAACTGGGTAAGGAGGGTGAAGGTGCTTGTGCAGGAGAGGCACAGGGGCGAGTGGGCTTCAGAACAGATGCAGTTTGGGGGGCACAGAAGTGTGTCACCCATGGGAGGTGTGGAGAAGAAGCTGATGAAGGACTGCTGATGAATCATTTTGTATTTTTTTTTCACTCACTCTTGAGTTCTCAAGCAGAAGGTTTAAAACCATGAAGGATGGTGTGCTGGGCAGGGTGCAGCCCACCTCACCCATCCTGGAAGCCCTTGGTGCTGGCCTGCAGAACCCAGGATGCTTTCTCCACCTCCTCCCTGAGCATCCCCCTGGTGTGCTGCTGGAGGTGGGGGGCAAACCAGGAATCCCCAGCCTCCATGGTAGATGTGGTCTGTCCCAAGGGGAAAGGTGTCTTCTCCAGGCTCCCATGTTGGATTCCCACGCTTGGTGGGAACGCTCCGAGCATGGATTTCAAGGCTATCTGCAGTTTCCAAGGCAAAGTTCTGTGAGGGGTGCACTTTGCTCCGGGTGCTGTGGTGCTGGACCCTGCGGGTGTGGTAGCACCTCCCAGGCTTGTGCAAGCTCTTGGTTTTGGAAGGGCAGACAGGGAGAGGGCCAGGCAAGGGAGAGGGCCAGGCAAGGGAGAGGTAGGCAAGGGAGAGATCCAGGCAAGGGAGAGGGCCAGGCAAGGGAGAGGGCCAGGCAAGGGAGAGATCCAGGCAAGGGAGAGGGCCAGGCAAGGGAGAGATCCAGGCAAGGGAGATATCCAGGCAAGGTAGAGGGCCAGGCAAGGCAGAGGGCCAGGCAAGGGAGAGATCCAGGCAAGGGAGATATCCAGGCAAGGGAGAGATCCAGGCAAGGGAGAGGGCCAGGCAAGGGAGAGATCCAGGCAAGGGAGAGGGCCAGGCAAGGGAGAGATCCAGGCAAGGGAGATATCCAGGCAAGGTAGAGGGCCAGGCAAGGGAGAGATCCAGGCAAGGGAGATATCCAGGCAAGGGAGAGGGCCAGGCAAGGGAGAGATCCAGGCAAGGGAGAGGGCCAGGCAAGGGAGAGATCCAGGCAAGGGAGATATCCAGGCAAGGTAGAGGGCCAGGCAAGGCAGAGGGCCAGGCAAGGGAGAGATCCAGGCAAGGGAGATATCCAGGCAAGGGAGAGATCCAGGCAAGGGAGAGGGCCAGGCAAGGGAGAGATCCAGGCAAGGGAGATATCCAGGCAAGGGAGAGGGCCAGGCAAGGGAGAGATCCAGGCAAGGGAGAGGGCCAGGCAAGGGAGATATCCGGGCAAGGGAGAGGGCCAGGCAAGGGAGAGATCCAGGCAAGGCAGAGGGCCAGGCAAGGGAGAGATCCAGGCAAGGCAGAGGGCCAGGCAAGGGAGAGGTCCAGGCAGGGGAGAGATCCAGGCAAGGCAGAGGGCCAGGCAAGGGAGAGATCCAGGCAAGGGAGATATCCAGGCAAGGGAGAGGGCCAGGCAGGGGAGAGATCCGGGCAGGGATGAGATCCGGGCAGGGGAGAGATCCGGGCAGGGGAGAGGGCTGGGCAGGGATGAGATCCCGGCAGGGGAGAGAGCCGGGCAGGGGAGAGGTCCCTGCAGCACGTCCTGGCGCTCACCTCTCCCCTTCTCGGCTTGGTGGGGGTGGGCGCTGGGGGAGCAGCGACGCTCGGGTTCCGCCGGTCGGTGGGGGGTGAGGCTGGCTGTAGGGGAGCTCTGGCCCCTTGCCCGCCGGCTGAGGGGCCGGGGGCGGCGCTGGCGGCCGGACCTGTGAAGGTCCCCGCGGGGCTCGGCCGGAGCGGCGCTCGGCAGGGCAGACAAAGGGAACAATGGCTCCGCTCCGGGCGGCCTCGGCCGGGGCCCCGGCACGGCAGGGGAGGGCTCGAGCTGGCCCTGCAGGCTCTGCTCCCTGTGCTGCCAGCCAGGCTTCGGGGACGCCCAGCCCGCAGCAGGCTGAAGCACGAACTGTCCCAGCAGGGGGATGGCACACACGGACCCGCGGATTCCTGCCTGGCAGGGGGCTGAGACCTGCTCCAGGGGGGAACAGGACCTGGGGACCTGCAACAGGGGAGAACAGGACCTGGAGACCTGCTCCAAGGGGGAACAGGAACTGGGGACCTGCTCCAGGGGAGAACAGGACCTGGGGACCTGCTCCAGGGGGGAACAGGACCTGGGGACCTGCTCCAGGGGAGAACAGGACCTGGGGACCTGCTCCAAGGGGGAACAGGAACTGGGGACCTGCTCCAGGGGAGAACAGGACCTGGGGACCTGCTCCAGGGGGGAACAGGACCTGGGGACCTGCTCCAGGGGGGAACAGGACCTGGGGACCTGCTCCAGGGGAGAACAGGACCTGCTCCAGGAGTGGACAGGACCCGATCCTAGGGGGAACAGGACCTGCTCTAGGGGAGAACAGGACCTGCTCCAGGGAAGCTGTCCCAAAAGTGTGTGGTGCTCTGCCAGAGCCTGGTGAGCTCTGGTGACTTATCCCAGCTGTGGCTTGCAGGGACCCTGGTTGGGATTCTGCTGTGAGGCAGAGGAAGAGGAGAGCCAGGGAGGGTGAGGAGGGTTCAAACAGGGGCTGGACTCTCCAGACCTGCTGTGAACCTGGACAGCTTCAGCAGGGGGATGCAGAGAGGGCCTCTCCATCCTCTGCAGCCCTGGTGCTCAGGCTCTGCAGGAGGCTGTGAGGAGCAGCATCATTTGTGGCAGAGCAAGTTCTTCCTTCCCCAGAGTCTCTTGGGGCAGTGAGGACCGACTGGAGCACTCTGTCCTGCAGCAGGGTGCAGGCAGTCCTTGGATGCTCTTTGGTCTGCAGAGGAGATCCCAACCTGTTTCTGTGGGAGCTACTGAACTCAAGTGCTTTGGCTGGTTGCTGAGATGAGGGGGTTAGGCATGGAGTGTCTGAGGATAAACTGAGCAGGATCAGGCTGTCCAGATGCCTCCAGGTGTTTGCTTTCACCCAGGAGACTGCTGTCTGTGTCCTACCAAGGCCTGTACCTGCTTGCATCCACTGTTCTCCACTCCCTGCGTGGCTGGGCTGGGGGCCATGGCTGCTACCCCTGGAGGGAGCTGGCAGCATCCTTGCCTCCTGCTGGCTCTGTGACTCTGCAGCTCATTCTCCCTGAGTGTGGGCAAGAGGCTGCCTCTGTGAGCTTGGCTTCCAGCCTTTCTGTCAGGAGATGCTTCTCTCCTGCAAGCTCAGCCTGTTGTCCAGGAGTATTTGAGCTGGGGGGTAGGGGTGATGGGACTCCCCAGTCTGACCCAGGAGGAGGGCTTGGCCCTAGGACATGTCTGAGAATGATGCTTTTAGCCTGTATCTCTGCCACCTCTTCTTGAGGATATGTCCAGAGAAGTATTTTCTGGTCTGGAGTAAGAGCTGGGAGTGCTCTGGGCTGACAAAGATGTGTCCAGCTGGGCTGAGGCAAGGTGCAGCATGAAGTCTGCTGAAGATTAGGGCTGAGCCAGCAAAATGAATTGAGAGCAGCAGAGGGGAGGCCAAAGGAGCCCTGGGCTGTCGTGGAGAGCTTCGTGTGGTGGTGAGCAGCTGTGAGCTGGCTGGGTGTGGCGGGTTCACCCTTGTTGGATGCCAGGTGCCCACCAAAGCCCTTCTGTCTGTCCTCTCCTCATCTGTCAGGGGACAGAAAATACAAGGCAAGGCTTGTGAGTGGAGGTGCGGGCAGGGAGAGCACTCAGCAATTGCTGTCATGGGGAAATGAGGTTGATTTATTACCAGTCAAATCAGAGCAGGATCATGAGAAACAAACCCAAATCTCAAAAACATTTTCCATCCACCCCTCCCTTCTTCCCAGGCTCAACTTTACTCCCAGTTTCTCTGTCTTCTTTCCCTGAGCAGCAGAGGGGGACAGGGAATGGGGCTTGCAGTCCATTTGTCACAGGCTGTTTCTGCTGCTCTTTCCTCCTCAGGGGAGGACTCACAGAATCACAGAACATGAGAGGTTGGAAGGGACCTCCAGAGATCATCCAGTCCAACCCCCTGCCAGAGCAGCACCACCCAGGGCAGTCTGCACAGGAACACATCCAGGTGGGTTGGGGAAGTCTCCAGAGAGGGAGACTCCACAACCTCTCTTGGCAGCCTGCTCCAGGGCTCTGTCACCCTCACTGTAAGGAAGTTTCTCTTCATGTTGAGCTGAAATCTTCCATGTTCTGGTTTGTATTCATTGTTCAAAAGAGCCTGGCCCCTTCCACGTGACCCCCAGCCCTCAGATATTGATAGACATTGATCAGATCCCCTCTCAGTACTCTCAAGACTAAGCCCCAGGTCTCTCAGCCTCTCTTCAGAGGGGAGATGCTCAAGTTCCCTAAAGACTCCTCGTACTCCTCCCCTGTTCCAGCATGGAGTCCCTCCCATGGCAGACAGCTCTCCATGAGCTGCTCCAGCTCATGAGTCCTGCTCACAGGCTGCTCCAGTGTGGGACTCTTCCATGGGCTGCAGTCCTTCAGGAACAGCCTGCTCCAGTCTGCTGCTCTGTGTGGGGTCACAGCCTCCTCTGGGCATAGAATCATAGAATCAAGAAGGTTGGAAGAGACCTCAAGGATCATCAAGGTCCAACCTGTCACCCTACACCTCATGACTACTAAACCATGGCACCAAGTGCCACGTCCAATCCCCTCTTGAACACCTCCAGGGATGGTGACTCCACCACCTCCCCGGGCAGCCCATTCCAATGGCCAACCACTCTCTCTGTGAAGAACTTTCTCCTCACCTCCAGCCTAAACCTCCCCTGGCACAGCTTGAGACTGTGTGCTCTTGTCCTGGTGCTGGGTGCCTGGGAGAAGAGACCAAACCCCTCCTGGCTACAACCTCCCTTCAGGTAGTTGTAGACAGCAATGAGGTCTCCCCTGAGCCTCCTCTTCTCCAGGCTAAACACCCCCAGCTCCCTCAGCCTCTCCTCATAGGGCTTGTGCTCAAGGCATCCACCTGCTCCGCTCTGGGGTCCTCCACAGGTGGATCTGCTCCAGTGTGGACCTCTGTGGTCTGAAGCCTGCCTCACCATAGTTGTCACCACAGGCTGTAGGGGAATCTCTGCTCTGGCACCTGGAGCATCTCCTCCCTCTCCTTCTTCACTGACCTTGGTGCCTGCAGAGTTGTTTCTCTCATGTCCTCACTTCTCTCTCCAGCTGAAGCTGCTCTTGTGCAGTTCTTTCCCCTTCTCCTTAAATCTGTTCTCACAGAGGTGCTTAGCCTTGGCCAGCAGCAGGTCCATCCTGGAGCCAGCTGGCACTGGCTGCAGCTTCCCACAAAGGTCCCCTTGTATCCTCCCTCCTACCAAAGCTTGCCACACAACCCCAGCAGAGTGGGCAGCTGCCCCAGGGGTGCTTGGGCATGGGGTAGGCTGCAGCACATGAGGTCACCCCTGGCCCTGCAGAGGTTAAGGACATGTTTTGTGATGTGCTTTGCCTGTAATCCTGCTTCCAGGCTCCACAACTGCAGCTTGGAGGCCTTCCTGGTGAGCCTCACCTCCTAAACCTTTGCCTTGTTTGACTTGGAAGCCTGGTTGGTACCAGGGGACAAAGCCAGCAGGAGGAAGCTGTGAATCTGGGGGGCAGAGGCCTCGTTGCTGTTTGCAGTACCTGAAAGGAGGTTGGAGGCAGGTGGGGGCCAGCCTCTTGTCTCAGCTAGCAAGTGATAGTGTGAGAGGGAACAGCCTCAAGTTGTGCCAGGCAAGGTTCAGGTTGGACATTAGGAGCAATTTCTTCACTCCAAGGGTCGTGGGGCACTGGCACAGGCTGCCCAGGGAGGTGGTGGAGTCCCCACTCCTGCAGGTGTTTGAAAGATGCCTGGGTGAGGAGCTGAGGGCTGACAGCTGTGCTTAGGCAGATGCTGGGCTGTGGTTGGACTCAATGATCTTAAGAACTTTGCCAGCCAGGAGGTTCTGTGGTCTGCAAGGTGCAGGAGGTGCTGGAGCAGTGCCTGTGGGGCTGCCCCTGCTGCAGAGAGTTATTTATGACAGGGCAGCTCTGGGGAGAGCATTTGCTCTGCATCTCTCCTGCAGGACCCCCACCACCTCCAGGGCTGCCTGGGAGTGCCCTTGCAGGTGGCTGTGCTGGTCCCCAGCCTTTGCCTGCGTGCCCCCTGTGCCCAGAGAGCTCCTGGTGAGTGCCAGCAGGCACGTGGCTGCCTCACTGCTCTGGCGTGGGAGTGGGCACAGCCCTGGGAGGGAAGCAGCCTGCTGGTGGGCTTTGAGCTTTGCCCTGAGGAGCTTGGGCATGGGGAGTGGCTGGCAGCAGGGTTGTAATTGCCTGCTGCTGGAGAATGCCAGGTGGTAGGATGGAGATGTCTGCCCCTCCAAGCTTGGTGTGGGGCAGTGATGGGTGGATAGAGGCAGGCAGAGTGCCCCAACCAGGGACAGGGTCCAGGCAGGCTGGGCTGAAGCTCCCCTATTCATGCCAAAACTGGGACAAAGCCCTGCTCCTCTCACCCACCTTACAGCATCACAGAGTGCTCTGGGCTGGAAGGGATCTCCACAGCTCACCCAGTCCAACCCCCTGCACTCAGCAGGGACATCCTCCTCTAGATCAGGTTGCCCAGAGCCCTCTCCAGCCTCCCCTTCAATATCTCCAGGGATGAGCCCCAACCACCTCCCTGGGCAACCTCTTGCAGTGTTCCAGCAGCCTCCTGCTGCAGAACTTCTTCCTCACATCCAATCTCAATCTGCTCTGCTCTCCTTTGAAGCCATTGTCCCTGCTGCTGTCCCTGCAGCCCTTTGGGAACAGTCCCTCTGCAGCCTTCTTGCAGCCCCTTCAGGTACCTTGCAGAGGGAGGGATGCTCCCTGTGTAACAAGGACTCTCCTGAGCTTCTCCAGTCACCAGTTCCTGTTAGCAGTGCTCTGGAGGCTCAGAAAGGATCAGTGCAGACATGTGCATGATGCCATGTGGGAATGCCCTGCCAGCAGACATAGGGCACAGCACCAGGGTGCTGGCATGGGCTGGAGGAGCAGGCTGTGCCCACTGCCCAGGAGGGGAAGGTGTGCCCAGCACCTCCAGGACTCACTGTCAGCATCTTCATCATCATCCCTCCTCCCCAGTTCCTCTACTCTGCCTTCAGAGAAGCTCTGAGAGAGTCCTTGGCCAGCTGCAGAGCAGTGGGGAGCAGCGGGGCACAGCAGAGGTGCTAATGAGGATGTTGGCAGCATGAGCAGGGTGTTGGCAGCGTGAGCAGGGTTGGTGTGTGGCTGAGGGAGGTGTTGAGCACGGGCTGCTCTGTGTCCTGCTCGGTGTAAACCTCCCAGCAGCAGCTCATGAGACCCTGGGTGGGGTGAGGCCAGCTTGGGTTTGCCATGGAGCCCCCCGGGGGCAGCTGCTTTGAGCCCTCCCATGGCAGCTGGGTGGTGGTCAGGATGGGGCCAGGTCTGCTGGGAGCATCACCTGGTGCTGGGGAGATGTCTGCTGCAGGTGGCTGTGCTGCTGCTGCTTTCTCCTCCTTTTGGCTCTCCACCTTCCCTTCTGCAAGGCTGCAGGTGAGATGGGGAGCAGGGAAGTTGCTAACCATGCCTTGCTTGGTCTGGTGTCAAACTCTGGTGCCTTCAGCCTGAGTGGCTGCCAGGAGGCTTTGCTGTGACTGACAGCTGCTCTGGCTGGGGACTGACAGCTCTTGGTAACCACAGATCCTCTGGAAGCACCAAATCTGCTGCAGCTGCTCCCATTTGTCCTCTGCTCCCTCTCCCTGAGTTCAGCTGAACCTTGCACCACTCCTGGAGGGTGCTGAGGCTCCTCTTGGGGTTGAGCAGTGGCTGGGGAGGTCTCCTGGGCTCCACTGGTTTATAGCACACCTTGGAACAGGCAGGAGGTGCAGACTCCTGCAAGGAAGGCTCTGCTGGGGACTGCATCCAGGCTAGTCCCTGTGGGCCAAGCACCAGGGCTGAGCAAGTGGCTGTCCTGTCCCCTTCCTGGTGGTCCATGGCTCAGGGGTGGGCATGGAGGGGGCACACAGGCAAGTGCCAAAGCTGAGTGAGACAGCTGGTCCCTGGCATTTGCCTTCACCCCTTGGCATAGCAGAAGGCCAGCCTTGGAGAGCTGTGGGGCTGAGGGTGAGGTGCCACCTTTCCAGGCTGGCTCCCACAGCACTGCTCTGCTGCTCCCAGTCCCCATCCCTGGCTGTGTAAGGGAAGGGAGAGCTACAGTGGAAAGTAGGAGCTGGGCAGGGGACACTGCCAGGGCCTGTGGTAGGCTTGGGAGTGGCACATTTGGGGACCAAGAGGAGGGACTGCTGGGGCCTGTGTGTCCTGTGGCATGCTGGGTGGCATGGCAGGGGCTGCCCCTGTGGCTTGGTGCTGGGGGAGTGCTGCAGGTCACCCTCAAGAAGCAGCCTTGCCCTGTAATTTGAGTGGCCTAACTATGACCTGAGCTGCTGCTTGTGGGTGCTGACCCCCGGGCAGCTGACTCAGCACTGTCCTGTGTCTGGGAGGTCCTCGGTGTGTGGGCTGCAGAGGGGAGAAGCTGTGTGAGGGCAGCCCTGGGTGTGGTGTCCACCAGCCTCCAAACACTCCCTGGCCAGAGGGGTGGGGAAGGGCTTGGCCCCTGCTGTGGGTGTCCCAGGGGCTGTGGTGCCATTGAGGTGCCCATCACCTATGGAGGTTTGTGCTGCCTGTGCTGGGAGGACTCATGGGGACAGGTTCAGGTGGTGACATCCAAAAGCCCTGCAGGGTCTCCTTCCCTCTGGCAGCAGGAGGCTTCTGCAGGGCTCAATCAAGTCCCTGTACCCCTGAGGAGCCTGGCTGTGCTCTCAGGGACAGGTCCCTCTCCTGCCTGCTGTGGCTAGGGATGCTCAGGGCAGGGTTCCTGGGCTGACTGGGTGTCTTTCCTGTGCTGCAGGAGAAGGATCTGAGCTCCGTGGTGGGCTCTTGGTGTGCTGCAGGGCTCTAACTCAGAGGCCACCTCACGTGGCTGTGGGCTAAGGGGGTGCTGGGAGCCCTCCTGGAGTGAGAGCATGGTGGCTGTGAAGGAGATGATCCTGCCAGGGGGTATCATGAGGGCAATCAGACAGACTGCTGGATGAGTCAACAAAGCAAAAAAATTAAAAACAAACCCCAAAACAGCCAGAAAATCCTTGGTCTTGTTCCAGTTCCACAACAATGAAGTGAAACAAGCTTCCTGTTCCAAAGGCCTGAAGAAATCCCTCCCACCAGTGGCACCCAGGCAGCCCCTGCTGGGCTGGCAGGAGGCACCTCCCACCCACACCTCCACTGATGCTTTGCAGCAAAGGGGTTCCTGCCCCAGCACCCCACCTCTTGTCCCCTTTCCAGATGAGCTGAAGGTCTGCAGCTGGAGCTTTGCTTTTCTGCACCAGCCTGAGCTTGCTCTGACCCTGTGCCAAGCCTGGCCAGCAGGAGCAGGGCAGGGAGTATGTCCCTGGACTCAGCACTGATGAGGCTGCACCTTGAGTCCTGGGGTCAGTTTTGGGGCCCACACCTCAAGAAGGACATTGAGGTGGTGGAGTGAGGCCAGAGAAGGGCAATGAAGCTGGGGAAGGGTCTGGAGAAGAGGTATGGGGAGGAGCAGCTGAGGGAGCTGGGGGTGTTTAGTGTGGAGGAGGCTGAGGGGAGACCTCCTTGCTCTCTCCAGCTGCCTGAGAGGAGGCTGCAGAGAGGTGGATGTCAGCCTCTTCTCCCAAGGAACAGAGGGAACAGCCTCAAGTAGCACTAATGGAGGTTCAGGTTGGATCAGAGGATCAGAGTAAGGGCTGGAAGTGACCTCTGGAGATCCTCAAGTCCAATCCCCCTGCCAGAGCAGGACCATAGAACAGGTCACACAGAACACATCCAGACAGGGCTGCAAAGGCTCCAGAGAAGGAGACTCCACAACCTCTCTGGGCAGCCTGCTCCAGGGCTCTGTCACCCTCACAGTGAAGAAGTTCCTCCTCATGTTGAGGTAGAACCTCCTGTGCTGCAGTTTCCATCCATTGCCCCTTGTCCTGTCCGAGCTCAGGATTCTGCACTCATCCCTGTTGAACCTCATTAGGTTCCTCTCTGCCCAGCTCTCCATATTAGAAGCTTAGCCACAGGGCTTGGAGATTCCAACTCTTCCAGTCTCTCCCCTTCAGAGCACCCTGGGGGTGGTTTGTCTCAGGTGGGCATCGAGTTTTCTGGGTCAACATTTGCTTGAGCCAGGTGGAGGCTGGCTCCTGGGAGGACTTTGTCCATGCTGGGGCCACAGGCTCTGTTCCAGCTGTGGAGTGGTAGCCTGATAGAGGCAGCAGGGACACACAACTTGGATCAGCTCAGCCTAGTGAGAGTGCCTCCAAACCAAGTTTTGTAAGCGCTCAGGAAGCACTGCCACAGGATTTATCCCGTGTCTGAGGGGGGTGGAGGAGGCTCTGTGCTGCTCCTGGGACTGCTTCTGAGAGAGAAGGATGCTGAAGCCTGCTGCCGAGAGCAGATTTCTGCAAGAGCATCTCTTGCACCCAACTTCTGGGACCCAGGACAAGGGGTGGGGGTGGACATGACATACAAGGAGGGCCTGAGGGAGCTGGGGGTGCTCAGGCTGGAGAAGAGGAGGCTGAGGGAGACCTCCTTGCTCTCTGCAGCTCCCTGAAGGGAGGTTGGAGCCAGGAGGGGACAGCCTCTGCTCCTTGGGGACAAGGCACAGGAGCAGAGGCAATGGTTCCAAGCTGCCCCAGGGGAGGCTCAGGCTGGAGTTGAGGAAAGATTTGTGCCCTGGAAGGGATCTCAGCCATTGGAATGGTCTGCCCAGGGCAGTGCTGGAGTGCCCATCCCTGGGGGTGTGCCAGCAGCCTGTGGGCCTGGTGCTTAGGGACATGGTTTGGTGCTGAGCCTGCGATGCAGTTGGACTGGATGAGCTTGGAGGCCTCTTCCAACCAGCTCTATTCTGTGATTCTTTGCCCTGCTCTGGCCTGCAGCAGGGCTGAATCCTCAGCAGAGGTCAGAGGCTGTGGCTTTGGTGCCTGCAGTGAGTGGTGATGGAGGTGTGAGCAGGGATGGCCACAGAGCAGCTCGGTGCCCTTCGGGGCTTGGAAAAGGTCCTCTGCCTGCTTTTGCAGGGCTCCAGCAGGGATGAGCCTTGCTGGTCTCCATGGTTTTATGTGCCATGGGACTGTGCCAACAGTTTAATCACAGCTGAACCCTCGTGGAGCAGCATAAAACCTGCTGTAGCTGGGATTAGGTTCCCCATCCCTCTATAAAGGACTCCATAAACAGTCCATCAAGCACAGGCATTCCTCTGCTCCACAGCCCCTCTGCCTTTGCTGTGACTGAGCCTTCTGGGGGAGGGGGGAGGCACTGCTCTAAAGGAGCCCCCCCAATGGGTGGCTTTTCTGCTGGCATCAGTGGGGGAACCCAGCTGGGCTGGCTTGGCAGCAGTGGTGTTGGATGTCAGAGGGTCTGGCTGGGGAGGCAGGGGCTGGGCAGCAGCCGTGACAGCCCAGGAGGCACTGGCAGAGCAGCTGCTCCCTCCCTGCTGCTCAGGGCTTCTGCTGCATGGATTTGTCGACTGCCAGGGTGCTGGAGAGTGTTCCCTGCCCTTGGGATCCTGCCTCTCCCATCTCCCAGCACACCTCACACCTGGCTCATCTCTGCTGCAGCTTGAGCAAGGTCCTGGAAGATACCAAGGACTCTAAAGCTGAGTACCAAATGGTCTCCTTCTAGCCATGGCTGTGCTCCCACCCTTACTTTCACCCTCACCCTCACCTTCACCTGCACCTTCACCTTCACTCTCACCCTCACCTTCACACTCACCCTTACCCTTACCCTTACCCATACCCTTACGCTTACCCTAACCCTTACCCTCACCCTCACCCTTACCCTTATCTTCACCCTCACCTTCATCTTCACCCTCACCTTCCCACTCACCCTCACCCTTACCCTCACTTTCACTCTCACCCTTACCCTCACTTTCACTCTCACGTTCACCGTCACCCTTACCCTTATCCTCATCCTCACCTTCACCTTCACCTCCACCTTCACCCTGTGATGCCTGTCATAGAAGAGCTCCTAATTTAACACCATAGAATCCTGGAATGGTTTAGGTTGGAAGGGACCTTCAAGCTCATCCAGCTCCAACCCCCTGCCATGGGCAGGGACATCTCCCACCAGCCCAGCTTGCTCAGGGCCTCATCCAACCTGGTCTTCAACACCTCCAGGCAGGAGGCAGCCACAGCCTCCCTGGGCAACCTGTGCCAGTGTCTCCCCATCCTCAATCTAAAGAATTTCTTCCTCCTCTCCAGTCTCAGTCTCTCCTCTCCCAGCTCAAAGCCATTGTCCCTCATCCTGTCACTCCCAGCCCTTGTCCACAGTCCCTCCCCAGCTCTCCTGGATCTCTTCAGGTACTGGAAGGCTGCTCTGAGGTCTCCTTGGAGCCTTCTCTTCTCCAGGCTGTAACACATCTAACTCCCTCAGCTGGTCCCTGTGAGACTTCCTGTGGTGCTTTGAGTTTTGAAGTTCACTCTTTGGGGAGCTATGGCTGCAGGTAGTGCTGAGGATGTTCCCTTGTCCTGGCTGCTGCATCCTTGAGGTCTGTGCACAGTTCAGCCGTGGGCAGGTCATCTTTGGGACCCTTGGGGCAGTCTTCTTCTCTCTGCTGAAAACCCTTAGCTCCTGCTCTGCCAGCAGCGGAGGGGCAGGAGGAGAGGAGCTGGCATTTGTTTGCACACCCAGGCTTAGCCCTTATCCTGCTGGCTCCCAAGGAGAGCCAGGCTGTGATGGCAGTTCTGCAGGTGACCCCTGCCCAGATGGAAGAGGGCTGGAGCCGTGCTGCTGTTCCATGCACAGCAAATGGCTGTTGGGTGGCAGTGGCATCTGTGCTGCTGTGCCAGAGCTGGGCAGCTTTCCAGGGCTTTTCCTGACAGAGCTGAATTTCAGGATTGTGCCCCCCCGTCCCCTTTGGAGGTGATTTGGTCAATTTAATCAGCAGCTCAAAAGTGGAGCCTCTCATGGAAGCTGTTAGCAGAACTCCCTCCCTTGGTATCCTGCTGGGGGCAATTCAGTCCCCCTGGGCTGGCTGCTCTAGATCCTCTGCCTTGTCCTGGGAGGCCTTGTCCTCTGTCCTTGCTGTCTGTAGCAAATTAACAGCTGCGTGAAAGCAGAAGCATGATTTGTTCACACAGCAAGCACCAAGGGAGGGCAGTTCTGGCTACCTGAGGATGCTCTACAAGCCTGGAGGAGCAGTAGAGACCCTTGCCTGGGCTTCCTTCATCCCTCTCCAGCTTGCTGAAGGTCAGACAAAAATGCTTCAGGGGCTGGTCCCAGAAGACCCCACTGGGGTCCAATGCTGGGAACTGTTGCTCCAAACCTGCCAGCTCCTGCCTAGGATCACACAATTGTTTGGTTGGCAAAGACCTCTAAGGTCATGGAGTCCAAACATCAACCTAAGACCACCATTGCCACTAAACCCTGGCCCCAAGTGCCATGGCCACAGGTTTCTGGAACACCTCCAGGGATGGGGACTCCACCACCTCCCTGGGCAGCCTGTGCCAGTCCCTGACTACTCTTGCAGCAAAGAAGTTGTTTCTAATCTCCAACCTAACCCTCCCCTAGTACAATTTCAGGCTGTCTCCTCTCCTATCACCTGACACGAGGGAGAAGAGGCCAAACTTGATGCCCTTGGCATGGTGAGGGTGCTGGGCAGCTGTGTGCCCAGGCAGTGCTGGCACAGGCAGCTCTGCTCCGGGTGCTGCCTTACACCTCCTGGCAGCCTCTCTCCTGGGGCAGGGCTCCCCTCAGCCATCAGCCTGCTGCAGTCTGAGTGAGGAGTGAGCTCAGCTTTGTTTGTCAAGCTCTGCTTCCTGCAGCACCGTGTTGACTGCTGCTAATTGCACTGCTGCTCTTTAATTCTGGATGATTTGGATTCCAGCAGTATTTCCATTCTTCTCCCAGCAGTGACTCCAGGCTGAGGCAGACCTTGAGTGCCTGCCTCTCTATCCTCTTCCAATCCTCCTGCATCTGCTGAACGTCATCCTTCTGCCCTGAGATGCTTCTGCAGCTCTGTCTTCAAGGACTTCTCAGCTTTCTTCTTCTCCCAGGTGTCCCCTCCTAGGCTCTTGCTAATTCCTGAAGTCTGTGAGCCTGTCCCTGTGAAATGTGTTTGTTTTTGTTAGCTCTCCCTCTGCCCATCCCAGTGAGCTCTGATTCTTCTCAGGCAGAAGTTGTTCCCTGCCTCATGCTCTCCAGTGGCTGGTGAGGCTCAAGGATCTGGAGCCTCTGCTACAAGAAAGAGCTGGAGGTGCTGGAAGGTGTCCAGAGAAGGACATCCATGAGGGTGAGCAGAGGGCTGGAGCTGCTCTGCTCTGGAGACAGGCTGAGAGAGTTGGGGTTGTGCAGTCTGGAGAGGAGAAGGCTCCCAGGAGACCTTCTTGTGGCCTTTCGTCTGAAGGGGGCTCCAAGAAAGCTGGGGAGGGACTTTTGAGGATGTCAGGGAGTGATAGGACTGGGGGAGATGAAGCAAAACTAGAAGTGGGGAGATTCAGATTGGATGTTAGGAAGAAGTTGTTCCCCATGAGGGTGATGAGACACTGGCACAGGTTGCCCAGGGAGGTGGTGGAAGCCTCATCCCTGGAGGTTTTCAAGGCCAGGCTGGATGTGGCTGTGAGCAACCTGCTGTGGTGTGAGGTGTCCCTGCCCATGGCAGGGGGCTTGGAACTGGCTGAGCCTTGAGGTCCCTTCCAACCCTGACAATTCCACAATTCTGTGATCTGCACAATTCTTTCCTCAGGCTGCTGTGGCAAGTGGTAAAGACCTTCTTAAAGTCTCCTCCTGCCTTCCAAAGTGCTTCTGACCTCAGCTCTGCCCTCACTGGCAAAGGGGCTGTGTCTGTAGACATGGTGCTGCAAAGTGCTGCTGAGGTTGCCTGCACTGCTCAATGGGTCCTGCAGGCACTGAGTGGTGCTGGAACCAGGCTGTGGAGCTCTCTGGTGGCTTTCTTCCAGTTTGGTGTTAATGGCTAGTCCCAGAATTGTGGATGTACTGCCCAGGAATTTCATGTTCCCTGGCCTTGTGCATGGGAGTGTCAGAGCTGGGAAGCTCAGAAATGAAGGGAAGTGGTGGCTGGGGCTTCCCCCACCCCCCACCCCCAGCTGCTGGCCGTGCAGACAAGGAGCAGTGTTTGGTCACCACATGATCCTGAGGTGCAGGGGGGGTTGAACATGATGACCTTCAAGGGTCCTTTCCAACCTGAGGCATTCTGTGGTTCTAAATAAGATCTTTTGGGTGCTCTGGAGTCTGTCACTGAAACAAAGCTCTGTAGGTTCTGGAGCAGAACTTCCTGACCCTTGATTCCCTTTTCCTCTCATCATGGACACTCAGTTGTGAAGGAAGATTCAGGATCTGATGCCAACAGCCTCAGATTTTACTCAAAGAGTTAAATGATCAGAAATGTGTACAGTTCAGAAAGGAAAAGGGCAGAAATGGCATCTTCTAGTCCTCTGCTTCTTTGGTCTCATCACAGGGGTCAGAGTTTGCTTTTGCAGACTCCCTTCTCATCCTCAGTGTGCGGAGGTTTGCCACTTCAGTCTGTGCATGTGGTTAGGAGAGATGACCATGAAATGTCTGCTAGAAGTCTCTTTAAGGACTCAGCCTGCTGGGCCATGCTGGGTGTGACAAGAGAGGTTGGGCCAGATCATCCCTGAGGTCCCTTCCAGCCTGGGATTCTGTGGTTGCATGACTGAGCTGTGCCCAAAGCCTTGGCTCTTTGCTGGGCACTTGCAAACAGTGTGTGGGGCTGGTGAGAGACTTCCAGCCCAGGTGCCAGGGTTGTTAGCTGTGTGCCAGCTCAGGCACCCAGCAGCCCTGTCCTGTGGAGCTCACAGCTGGCAGATGACCACAGCCCTGCTTCCCACACAGGGCCAGGGAAGGGTCTGGTTGCCTGTAGGGCAAAGAAGGGGAATTCATCCCCCTGAAAGTGGTGAAGCAGGGCTCAGAAAGCAGTGCTCATCCCTGGCACTGCTTTTCTCTGTGTTTCTGTGAATTTTACCAGTTTGATATAGTTTGTGTGCTTAGAAGAGCAGCAGCAGCAGCACCACTTCTGGTCCTCAGCCATGCCAGACGTGGCTTTTCCACAGCTCTCCCTTGCTGACCTGCTTCACTTCATGCCAATCACAACAAAATGTGGGCTGCCTGCTCCTCCTCCTTCTATTCCTCCTTCCCCTTCCTTTCCTCATGCATGTCCTCTGCACATGCAGTTGTCACAAGTGGCTCTGAGATTGCTTTGACTCAAGCTGTTGTCTTCTCAGGCTGTCAAACTGTAACCTTAAGAAACAAACCAAACCAACCAAAAAACCTTTTCCTTGGAGCTGTAGAATCCCAGAATGGTTTGGGTTGGGAGAGCTCTCCAGGCACCATCTCTCCAGAGCCCCTCTGGTTTCCATCTCTGTGCTTTGCTCTTGTTTCCTGGCTGCTCCTGCTTATGGATTTGCTGAGCTTTGGGCAGTCAAAGGGGTTGGAGCTGTGGGTGAAGCTGTTTCAGGGTTGGCCTGGTGGCTCTGTGATCCCCAGGGCTGGGGCATGCTCCCAGGCCAGTGGCTCAGCCCTTTTCTGTGTCCTGATGAGGTCCCAGAGTGCAGAGCTCAGGGTCTTCAAGGCCCTTTGTGCATTACTTATGCAATGGGAGCCACGACCAGGGAGGCTGCAGCCTGCTGCTGGCAGACAGTGCCAGGGGCAGGGCACCAGGGCTGCCAGGCAGGGGCACAAGCAGAAATCTGCTGGTGACACCTGGGTCACTGTGGTGGGTTTAGGAATTACCCCCACCCCTCCTCTCAACATAAATTTGGAGAATTACCCCCAAAACAAATCCCCAGAGCAGCTCAGAAGGTTTGGAAGCAAAGGAAGCTGTGCCTACAAGCAAACTGAGTCCTAGGAAGTGTGAAGTGCCAGGAATGTGCACAAAATAGATCTATTGACATGGAATTGCAATTCCTATACAGCACAAGGACCCCCCTGGACAAGCCAGAGGGGGCTACCAACAGCCTCCTGCCCCCTGCCCCTGTACAAGGAAAGGGGAGAGAGCAGTTAGTGTACCCTGCTGCTACTTAGCCACAGCAAGGAATGCAGCCAAGGTCAGCAAAGCCAAGCAGAGGCAGCAGCTCCTAGCAGCCAGAGTGGAGAGGCAAGAGAGGCAGAAGAGTTGATGCAGCAACTTCCCCCCCTGGTAGCAAGGAAAGGAATTGGCCAATGGAGTTGTTTAGACCTTTTCAATATTGCTCTTCTCTGTCCTGTGGTCATTTATTTAAATACCTGCAACTGTTTTATGCTCCCAGTCTCCCCAAGCATCAGCCTGTACCTGTGGCAGTCACCAGCCCATCCCCAGGCATGGCTGGGGTTGGTTCTGCTGCAGCTGGGGTTGGTTCTGCTGCAGCTGGGGTTGGTTCTGCTGCAGCTGTGGCTGGTTCTGCTGCAGTTGTGGTTGGTTCTGCTGCAGCTGTGGCTGGTTCTGCTGCAGCTGTGGCTGGTTCTGCTGCAGCTGGGGTTGGTTCTGCTGCAGCTGTGGCTGGTTCTGCTGCAGCTGTGGCTGGTTCTGCTGCAGCTGGGGTTGGTTCTGCTGCAGCTGTGACTGGTTCTGCTGCAGCTGGGGTTGGTTCTGCTGCAGCTGGGGTTGGTTCTGCTGCAGCTGGGGCTCAGCTGAGGGCTCTTCTCCAGCAGCCCCTTGCTGCCCTGATGGCTTTACCCTGTGGGCTGGGCCTGGTGCCAGCTCTGATGGGTGGACATGGGGTCACACAATGATTGACTGAGGATCATTCAGTGCCAGCCCCCTGCCATGGGCAGGACACCTCCCACCAGCCCAGCTTGCTCAAGGCCTCATCCAGCCTGGCCTTCAACACCTCCAGGGAGAGGGCAGGCTCAGCTTCTCTGGGCAACCTGTGCCAGTGCCTCACCTCGCTCACTGGAAGGAACTTCTTCCTAATGTTCAATCCAAGTCTCCCCTGCTCTACTTCCAACCACTGTCCCTTGTCCTGTCACCACAGACCCTTAAAAAAAGTCCCTCCCCAGCTCTCCTGGAGCCCCTTCAGGTACTGGAAGGCTGCTCTAAGGTCACCCCAGCACCTTCTCTTTTCCAGGCTGAACAGCCTCAGCCCCCACCCCTCTGGGGAGCTTCTCCAGCCCTCTGATCATCTTCATAGCCTCCTCTGGACCCTCTCCAACAGATCAATGTCCTTCTTGTGTTGGGGGCTCCAGAGCTAGACCAAGTAGTGTAGGTGAGGTCTGACAAGAAGAGAATCCCCTCCCCTGACCTGCTGCCCACACCTCTCTGGTGGCTTTTTGGATGCCTCATGTCAAGCTCCTCATCCAGCAGCACCCCAAGGTCCTTCTCTGCAGGGCTGCTCTCAGTCCACTCATCATCCAGCCTTACACCCAATAGTGACTTATTTACACTCTTTCACTTTCTCTGCTTGAACTTTGCAAAGAAAAATTAAAAAGACAGTTTCAAACCATCACAGAGTTGTGCTTGGGATTGTCCTGCCCCAGATGTCATGGCTGGAGCCCTCCTGCACAGACAAGCTGAGGGCTGGAGCTGGCTTAGGGAGGTGACAGCAGTCTGGTGTTGTGACAGGTTGGTTTGGGCATGCTGGTCCCCCTGCACTCAGCTCTGCCTGGCTCTCACCATCCTCCTCAGCAGACTGGCCACATGTCTTGCTACAGTGGAGAAGGGCACCCAAGGCTGCTTCCATCCTGGGTTAGGTGCAGCCTCAGGTGAGCTGAGTAGGATGTTCTGGGAGTGAAGAAAGGCCACTCAGAGCTGGATCTGTGAGGGCATGCAGTGACAGTGTGAGCAGTGACAGCCCTGCTGTGCCACTACCCTGCCACAGCAGCTTTCACCTGGGAAGGTGGCTCCTGCTCCACAGGTGCTGCTGGCTCTGTTGGTCTGGGACTGTGCGGATCCTTCTGGTGCCCAGTGCAGAGTGGGTGCCAAGGTGCAGAGCCTTCCTGACTGCAGCCTGGTGTTAGAGCAGGGAGAGCCCTGCCTTGCTGTCCTGCACCTGGGAGCCCTCTGCTCCACAGCACAGTAAGAGAGCAGTGCCATGGAGTGCCCCCAGCTCAGCCCCCATGCTGACAGATGGGCTCCAGGAGGAGGCAGGAAGAGCTGTGTTGGCCCTGGGAGGGGTGGCTCCTGGTTCCCTGGGTGTTTGATGTGGAGATGGGGCTGGATGATGGCCAGCAGTGCTTCCCAGCCTGTGTTTGCAGCCAGCAAAGCTCAGAGCTGAGGCTTGAAGCTCCACTTGCCAGAAGGAAGGAGCACTGGGGTGGCAGACAGGGCTCTGGCTGAGGCAGGGGCTTGCAGCACAGGAGGCATTGTGCTGGGGGAATATTCGATCTGTGTCCTGCCATGCCTGCTCACCTGGGAGAAGAAGGCTTTTAACTCCAGCAGCAAACAAGACCTCTGCATCTCTGGCCAAAGGAGATGTCCAGCTCTGGTGTCCCTGTCCCTGAGGTCCCTCTGCCTGAGGGTGGCTGTGGATTTACCCAGGCAAGTCCTGGAAGCCCCCAGTGCTGGAGGTTCCCCACCTCTGGTGGACTGCCTCAGGGCACAGGAGGTTCCACCTCAACATGAGGAGGAACTTCTTCACTGTGAGGGTGGCAGAGCCTGGAGCAGGCTGCCCAGAGAGGTTGTGGAGTCTCCTGCTCTGGAGACTTTCCAGCCCCACCTGGATGTGTTCCTGTGTGCCCTGCCCTGGGTGATCCTGCTCTGGCAGGGGTCTTGGACTGGGTGATCTCCAGAGGTCCCTTCCAACCCCTCCCATTCTCTGGTTCTCTGTCCAGGCTGGGTGGAAGTTCCAATCAAATCCCAGCCAGCTCAGGAAGGGGTGAATCCTCTGTGGCCTCCCCCAGAGGCAGAGCTGCCTCCCCCAGCACAGCAGCAGCACCTTGGAGGGGCAGGATGCAGTTGGGGAGGCTGTGAGAGATCTCCAGATGTGGGAGCAGGTCCATGCTGCACCTGGGACTGCTCCTCCAGCCCCACTCCCAGCTGCCACACCAGTTCCTTCCCTCTGCCCACTGCGGGGGGGGGGTTCCTGGTAGCTGTTCCCTGTCCTGCTTTGTGTCTTCCAAAGAGGCAAGGCAGAGCCCAGCCCTCAGCTGTAGGCTGCCTCAGTTCACAGCCAGGCAGGTGGTGGAGTCACCTTCCAGGAGGTGTTCAGGGGGTTTGGTGTGGTTTGGTGGGGATGGTGGTGCTGGGCTTGTGGTTGGACTGGGTGATCCTGGAGGTCTTTTCTGCCTGAAATGGTTCTGTGGTTCCCTGTGGAGCCAGGGCCAAAGCTGGCTGTGAGATGCAGATGATTCCTGTGGTCTGCACTCACAGCATTCCATGGCTCTTGTGTTCCTAATGAAAGCCTCCAGGAGAGGCTGGCTTGCTGGCTGGGGGGCTGGGGAGGGCTGGGTCCCTCTGTGGTCCCCAGGAGGCTCCTGGCAGTGGGGTGGCTCCTACAAGATGGAAAGGCCACCTGAGAAACCCCCAGAGCACGTGTGCAGAGGGGAAACCAAGCTGCTGTGATGGAAAACCGCAGATCCAGAGAGGAGATTCTGCCACTTTGCTCTGGTGAGACTTCACCTGGCATACTGCATCCAGGTCTGGAGCTCTTAATATAGGAAGGACATGGACCTGATGGAGCAGGTCCAGAGGAGAGCCACAAAAATGATCAGGGGGTTGGAGCAGCTCTGCTACAGGGACAGGCTGAGGGAGCTGGGGGTGTACAGCCTGGAGAAGAGAAGGCTGCAGGGAGACCTGAGAGCAACCTTCCAGTACCTGAAGGGGCTACAGGAAGGATGGAGAGAGACTGTTTGCAAAGGCCTGCAGGGACAGACAAGGTGCAATGGCTGCAAACTAGAAAACAGCAGATTGAGGTTGAATGTTAGGAACAGATTCTTAACTATGAGGGTGGTGGAACACTGGAACAGGTTGCCCAGGGAGGTGGTTGGGGCCCCATCCCTGGATGTATTTAAAGTGAGGCTTGACAGGGCTCTGGGCAACCTGATCTAGTTGAAGAATGCCCCTGCTGACTGCAGAGGGGTTGGACTGGATGACCTTCAGAGGTCCCTTCCAACTCAGACCATTCTGTGATTCTACGATTCTATGATTCTATGAATCTCAGAGTAGGTTGGCTTAGAAGGGACCTTAAATCTCATCCAGTTCCAGCCCCCTGCCATGGGCAGGGACACCTCCCAGCAGCCCAGCTTGCTCCAGGCTCCTTCCAGCCTGGCTTTGAAGATGCTCTTCAGGGGGGAGCTGCCTGCTCTCCACTCTGCAGAGCTGGAGCAGCTCCGGGGCAGCACTTGGTGCTTTTGAGCTGGGGCACAGATGAGTCACCCTGAGGGCTGCTCCAGAGGCAAACAGGGATTCAAGCCATGGATGTGCAGCTCAGCAGTGCTGGGAGCCTGGAGAGGCTCCCATGGAGCTCCAGCAGGAAATGGATTCACTGGCAGCATCCTGAAGGGGCTTAAAATTGGGCAGTGATGGAAAATCCTCCAAGAGGGTGGAAGCTGGGCAGCACTGCTGCTGAGATCCTGCTCTGCAGCAAGAACCCCCATGGGAGAGTGAAGAAGATGGGAGGGGATGGGCTGGCCACACCTGGGACAGTTTGGTGCATCAGGGGAACAGAGGTGTCTGAGGATGGCCAGGGGCTGTGTGGGAGCAGAGTGTGGTCCACAGCCATGGCACAGGAGTTCCTAGCTGGGAGATCCCTGGCCCTGAGAGCAGCCTTGAAGAGTGGAAGAGCCAAGCAGGGCCTTGCTTGGTGAGCCAGGAGGTACTGCTGTGTCCTCTCTTTGTGCTGCTGGGGCCTGTGTGCTGGGTCCCTCTCTGGTGTCCACAGCCAAAGGAGAATCCAAGCAAAGCAGGCAGCTGCAGGGGTGACTCAGGCTGTGGGCACTCTGCCCAGCCCTGCCTGCACCCAGCAGCTTGGGAGTGTCCTCTGCTGCTGGCAGCCTGCAGGAAGGCTGGTCAGCTGTGCAGCTCTGTTGAATGGAGCAGGGCAGGACCCTGTGGCCTGGGAGCTGGCCTGGCCAGGCTGGCAGAGGAGCATGCCCTTCATAATGCCTCTGATGAACTCTGCTCAGCTCCCCCAGGGACCCAGGCCTGAGCTTCTGCTCCCCAGCTGCACACCAAAGGTGTCTGATTTCCTATCAGCTGCTTTTGACCCCTGGGGCTCTTCCCTCCAGCTCACACCCCTCTGTCTCCAGCCATCCCTGGGCACGAGCTGGGCACTGGGTGGGGGCTGGGCAGCCTGGCCAGGCTGTCTGCTGGCTCAGAAGCAGCAGAGCCTGCCCTGGGCTGCAGCAGATGCCCACACTGCCTGCTGAAGCCCTGCTCCTACTGCCCCATGCCAGCAGCACCCTGGGCTGGCTCTGCTCAGCCCACCCTCTGTAGGCACCACAGAGCAGACAGCTCCCTGCTAGCTTTGAGGGATGTGCTGAGCCATGCAGAGGTGCCCTGGCACCCAGCTGCACAGGGACACCTCCCAGGGGCACAGGGACACCTCCCAGCTGCATGCATCACAGCTGCTGTGGCATAAGCTGGCACCTCCCTGTGGTGCTTGAGGTCCCTCCCCACAGGCACAAAGGGGGCTGGGGGGTGGTGCTGGGGAGGGCTTTCCACCCTGGGAGATGTCACAGCCAGCTCTGGGCACTGGTGAGGCCACATCTGGAATCCTGGGGTCAGCTTTGGGTCCCTCACTGCCAGAAGGACATTGAGGAGCTGGAGCAGGTCCAGAGAAGGGCAACAGAGCTGGGGAAGGGTCTGGAGAACAGGGCTGGGGAGGAGCAGCTGAGGGAGCTGGGGGTGTTCAGCCTGGAGAAGAGGAGGCTGAGAAAGACCTCTTTGCCCTCTCCAACTCCCTGGAAGGAGGTTGGAGCCAGGTGGGGGTTGGTCTGTTCCACCAAGTGACCCCAAGAAAGTCTTTTCCAACCTGAATGTTTCTGTTCCTGTGGTTCTGTGAGGTGACAGAGAGTGGCCTCAAGGCGCACCAAGGGAGGTTCAGGCTGGATGTCAGGGATGGTTTCTTCCCAGCAAGGCTCTCAGGCACTGGAAGAGGCTGCCCAGGGAGGTGTCCCTGGAGGTGTGCAGGAGTGGTGTGGAGGTGGTGCTGGGGGTGATGGTTTGGCCAAGGACTCATCAGTGGTAGGCTGCTGCTCACAGCTCACAGGATCTCAGGGCTTGGAATGACCTCTGGAGGTCCTTGAGCCCAAACCCCTGCCGGAGCAGGACCATTTGCACTCAGCCTCCAAGGTCTTTCCCAACCTGGGCAGTTCTGTGTCCCTGGCACTCTCAGGGAGCTCTCTTCTCACAGACTCAACCTTGTCCAGCCCCCCACGCCCCCCAGGCAGCCCCCCACACTGCCCAAGGCTCTGGGCAGTGCCAGCCCAGATGTTGGTGCTCCCCCCATCTGACCTCTGGATTGATGGAGCCCTGAACTGTGCTTTGTTCTCCTGCCCTGTGCTTGGACAGCTGCTGCCACCTCCCTGGCAGCCTCTGCAGACAGCACCCACCATGGGGATGCCCTCTGCCCCCAGCCTGGGGGGGTGAAGCACCCAGGTTGCTGCCCTGCCCCCTCCCCTGCAGAAGGGGCCCAGAGCCCTTGGGTTCTGCCCACTGCTGTGCTGTGCAGGCTCTGTGGGCAGTAGAACCTCTCTGTTGTTTGGGGAGCAGCCAAAGCAGGCACTGCCCCTGGGCACTGAGCCTTTGCCAGCCTTGTGCCAGCCCTGCAGGGGATGCTGCCCAGGGCTGTGCTCCAGGGCTGTGCTCTGTCCCATGCCAGGTATCCCTTTAGGGGAGCCATGTGCTTGGCCAAGCCCTTTGGGTGCCCTCTCCTGTCACCTGGGCCTCTGGCAGGCAACAGGTCCCTGGCAGGAGCTTTTGACCCTGGCAGGCAAAGAGAGGAAAGGCTCTGCAGGTCTCCCCAGCTTGTCTCACTGCCCAGGGGGCAGCCAGCTGGGTGTCACCTCCCTGGCTGGCACACTGTGTCCCTTCAAGGGTGCCCCTGCCTGTCCCCCACCTCTCCCTTCCCTCCATGGCTTCTTTCCTGGGCTCTCCAGTGTGAGGCTTTGCTCCTTGTGGACTCTCCCTGGGGATCAGTCCTGGTCTGGGGCCATCATGGCATGGGGACAAGAGGTGTGTGGAGCAGTGAGGCTGGGCTGGGCACTGCCCTGGTGCCACACAGGGAGCATTGTCCTGGAGTGGAGCAGCTGGAAGGTTTGGGTCTGTTCAACCTGGAGAAGAGAAGGCTCCAGGGAGACCTCAAAGCAGCCTTCCAGTACCTTGAGGGGACTCCAGGAGAGCTGGGGAGGGACTTTGGACAAGGGCTGGGAGTGCCAGGACAAGGAGTGATGGCTTCAGTGGAAGAGGCTGGGATTAGATCAGACCTGAGGGAGAAATTCTGCCCCAGGAGGGTGGTGAGGAGCTGGAACAGGTTGCCCTGGAACAGTGGTTGTGAAGGCTCCAAGTCTGGAAGTGTTCAGAGCCAGGCTGGATGAGGCCCTGAGCAAGCTGGGCCAGAGGGAGGTGTCCCTGCCCATGAACTGGATGCTCTCTGAGGTCTCTTCCAGCCCAAGCCACTCTATGATTTTTACCAAGTTGTTTATATCCACATCCTGGAGTCAGAGCTGCATTGGGAGCTGAGGAGTCTCTCCAACCTCAGCCAAAGGGCTTCTGTTCATCCATTAATGCCCACAGCAGGAGGGGGTGGATGAGGCCAGCAGCCCTCTGCACCCTGGAGCACCCAGCTCCAGCACCTCCACCTCCAGGGCAGGATGAGTCAAGGGCTGGTGGAGGAGCATCCTCCCCAGGCTGGACAGGTTCCTTCTGAGAGCCCAGGAGGTGTTCCTCACCCCAGCAGATGTTTTCCACCAGCTGGGCTGCTGCAGTGTGGTGGTGCAGGGCTGGCACTGGCTGCTGCCCCCCTCCCAGCCCACTGGGGGTGGGTTTTGGGGAGACTTTCCCTCTGCCTTGGGAGGAGCAGCTCAGAGGGCAGCAGCTGTGCCCCAGGTGAGCAGCCAGGGTTGTGTCATGGCAAGAGGTCACTTCCTGAAGCCAGCAGAGCCTGGCAGTGTTTGCAGGGCAGGGTTCCCAGTGGGATGGGAAGAGCCCTTGGTGCCCTTCCCGTGAGGCTGCCCCTGGCACCATCCCCCATGGGACTGTTGGTGTTGCTGTGCCAGCCACGCTGCCCTGTGGTGGTGAGGGCTGCTGGACACCTCTCCCACAGGCAGGCTCTGCCCCCACTGGGATCACATCAGGTGGATTTGCTCCAGCTTCCCAGGCTGGAGGAGCAGTGCTGGTGCTGTGCTGGTGCTGAGCCTCGAGCTCTGCTCATCCTCTGTTGAGTGCAGCCCAGCCAGGGGACAGGTAGCTGGAGGGCCACATCTGGGCAGCAGTGCCCTGGCAGCCTTCAGGCTCTCCATGGCACTGGTAGCTCTCTGGGGCATGCCCACCTCTGAAGCTGTGTGCAGCCTCCTGCTCTGCCTGCTGGGCACATCAGGGCTTGAGGGCATCCCAGTGGCCACCCTCTGCCAAGGCTGCCTGCATTGCCTGCCAGAGGTTCCCTGTGCATGCCAGAGCCAGCAGCTCAGCACTGCAGGCTGCTGCTGGCTTCCCGTAGCTCCTCTGCCACCTTCTGGGGTGCTCTCAGGGGGCACCACCTGGGTGAAGAAGGCCTCTGTGATGGCAGTGGTGGGAAGTGGTACCGGAGTGCTGCTCTCCTCTTGCAGTGCTCCTGGGGGGTCTGGGCACTCCCTGGGGGGTCAGGCACAGGGCAGGGTCCCTCTGGGAGCAGGCAGTGGGGCTTGGGCCCCCCCAGGGATCCCTTCCCATGAGCCAGGTGGGATTCAGGGATGGTCAGGAGTGCAGCAGCAAGGGGGGGTGGAAGCTGCTGCTCTCCAGCCTGCCTGCCTCCTGCAGACACTGCTCTGTAAGGGCTGCTCCGTGCAGGGTGGGGAGCTGGGGGGTGGTGCAGCTCCTGCAGCAGACCTCTTGCCTGACTCCCCAGGGAGTGCCAGGGCTGGGGAGGCTGCCAGGTGGCACCTTGGTCACCCTCTGCACTGAGGTTTGACAGCAGGCCCCAAGGCCTGCAGAGCTGCAGGGAGGCTGCAGGGCTCCGCCCCAGGCAGGGGCTCTGCAGGGGAGGGCAGCAGGGATGTGGCTGGAGGGTCCCTCATGGGCCCACACAGAGGGCACTGGAGGTGCCAGGGGGAGGTGCTGCCACAGCCTGGCTTGAGGGTTTGTGTTCCCCACAGGGGCTCCAGGTGCCCATGGGTCAGTTTGCTGCCTCTGGGTCTGTGTGGGCAGTGCCAGCTGCTGCAGTGTCACAGCAGTGCCATGTGCTGGAAAGGCCCAGGGCTGCTGACCAGAGCCAAGCCAGCAGCAGGCATGGCATGGGCACAGGGTGCTAGGTGCTCACTGATTGCTCCCAGCCTCTCCTGGGCCAGGTGCTGGGGAGGGCTCCATGCCTCGGTTGCCCTGGCATCCACCAGAGCAGGGTGATGCCTCCTCCTGGCACAGGCCTGCTCTGGAGGAGCTGGGCAGTGTGAGAGGTTTTACCCACGGGGAGAAAAGGCAGGGAAAAGAACCTGCCCACTGCAGCTCAACTCCCCTCACTCCAAGAAGGACACTGAGGGGCTGGAGCAGGTCCAGAGAAGGGCAAGCAAAGCTGGGGAAGGGTGTGGAGAAGAGGGCTGGGGAGGAGCAGCTGAGGGAGCTGGGGGTGTTCAGTGTGGAGAAGAGGAGGCTGAGGGAGACCTCCTTGCTCTCTGGAGGGAGGCTGCAGGAAGGTGGGGGTTGGTCTCTCCTCCCTAGTCTCAGGTGATAGAAGGAGAGGAAATGGCCTGGAGTTGTGCCAGGGGAGGGTTAGGTTGGACATGAGGAACCATTTCTTTGCTGCAGGAGTGGTCAGGGGTTGGAATAGTCTGGCTAGGGAGGTGGTGGAGTCCCCATCCCTGGAGGTGTTCAGGAAATGTGGGGACCTGGCACCTGAGACCACCATGACCGTGGTGGTGCAGGGTTGAGAATTCAATGTTCTTAGAGAGCTTGACCAGCCTGCAGGGTTCAGTGATTCTGGTCTGTGATTCTGAGACCCCTGCCCATTGGGCACTGCTGGGGGCTCCCTCCCCTCCCCTTCCCTCCCCGCCCCTCCCCAACCCTCCCCGCCCCTCCCCTCTCCCCTCCCCTCCCCTCTCCCCTCCCTTCCCCTCCCCTCTCTTCTACCCTCTGCTCTCTCCTCCCCTCCCCTCTCCCCTCCCCTCCCCTCCCCTCCCCTCCCCCCTCCCCTCCCCTCCCCCCTCCCCTCCCCTCCCCCCTCCCCCCCCTCCTCCCCTCCCCCCCTCCCCTCCCCTCCCCCTCCCCTCCCCCCTCCCCTCCCCCTCCCCTCCCCCCCCTCCCCTCCCCTCCCCCCTCCCCTCCCCTCCCCCCCCTCCCCTCCCCTCCCCTCCCCTCCCCCTCCCCCTCCCCTCCTCCCCCCTCCCCTCTCCCTCCCCTCTCCCTCCCCTCCCCTCCTCCCTCCCCTCTCCCCTCCCCTCCCCTCCTCCTCTCCTCTCCCTCTCCTCTCCTCTCCTCTCCTCTCCTCTCCTCTCCTCTCCTCTCCTCTCCTCTCCTCTCCTCTCCTCTCCTCTCCTCTCCTCTCTCCCTCTCCTCTCCTCTCCCTCTCCTCTCCTCTCCTCTCCTCTCCTCTCCTCTCCTCTCCTCTCCTCTCCTCTCCTCTCCTCTCCTCTCCTCTCCTCTCCCTCTCCTCTCCTCTCCTCTCCTCTCCTCTCCTCTCCTCTCCTCTCCTCTCCTCTCCTCTCCTCTCCTCTCCTCACCTCCCCTCCCCTCCCCTCTCACTTTTTCCCTTCACAGGTCCTTGTCTGTGTCTCAGAGTTGCTAATTTCCTGCTGCCAGCCTCCCCTGGGTTAATTTCTACGATGTGTTTATTTTTGCTGCAATTTCTTTCTTTTATTCCAAGCCAAGATCACTTGGAGCTGGAGCTGCCTTCTGTGATCACAGAGTTCAGAGCCTTTGGCAGAGCCTCCTCAGCTCACTCTAATTGCTTCTCCTTGCCTCTGTTTACATTCCCCCTCCCCCCCTAATCAATTATTGCTAATAATTGCCATTTCAACCTCTGCATATTGCCTCTCTTCCACCTCGGGGTCTGCTTCATTGTGGTGGGTGCAGGAAGCTCTTCCCACTCCTGTGTGGTCAGGGGCTGCACCCCTGGCAAGTGGCAGATGGTAGCAGGCTGAGTGGTGTGGCTGCAAGGACAGGATGGGACCTGGACAGGCTGCAGGGAGGGTTCAGGAGAACCTCAAGAGGTTCAACAAGGCCAAGGTCCTGCAGCTGGGTTGGGCAACCCTCAATATCAATCCAGGCTGGGCAATGAGGAGATTGAGAGCAGCCCTGCAGAGAAGGACTTGGGGGTGCAGGTGGGGAAGCAGCTGGGCAGGAGCCAGCAATGGGCACTGGCAGCACAGAAGGCACTGCTTAGGGCCACAGTTTGAGTGCTGGGCCCAGTTCTGGCCCCCTCAGTCCAAGAAAGATTTTGAGATTCTGGAAAGTGTCCAGAGAAGAGCAACAAAGCTGGGGAGGGGTCTGGAGCACAGGGCTGGGGAAGGGTCTGGAGCATAGGGCTGGGGAGGGGTCTGGAGCATAGGGCTGGGGAGGGGTCTGGAGCACAGCCCTGTGAGGAGCAGCTGAGGGAGCTGGGGGTGTTCAGCCTGGAGAAGAGGAGGCTCAGGGCAGACCTCATTGCTCTCTACAGCTCCCTGCAGGGGAGTTGGGCTGGGGTTGGGCTCTGCTGGGGGTTGGTTTCTGCTCCCAGGCACCCAGCACAGAACAGAGGACACAGTCTCAAGCTGTGCAGGGGGAACTTTAGGCTTGAGCTTGGCAAGAAGCTCTTCTCAGACAGAGAGATTGCCCTTGGGATGTGCTGCCCAGGGAGGGGCTGGGGTCAGCATCCCTGGAGGTGTTTAAGCAAAGCCTGACTGAGGCACTTAGTGCCATGGTCTGGGTGATCAGTGAGGGTTGGGTGAGAGCTTGGACCTGATGACCTCGGAGGTCTGTTCCAACCTGGTTGATTTTGGGGTGGGTGGATGGAGGGAGGGAGGGATGGATGGACGTCTGGAGAGATGGAGGGATGGTTGGAGGGATGCATGGATGGATGGAGGGATGGATGGAGGGAGGGAGGGATGGATGGATGGATGGGTGGATGGATGGATAGATGGATGGATGGATGGATGGATGGAATGATGGATGGATGGATGGATGGATGGATGGATGGATGGAATGATGGATGGAATGATGGAATGATGGATGGATGGATGGATGGATGGATGGATGGATGGATGGATGGATGGGTGGATGGATGGAATGATGGGTGGATGGATGGATGGATGGATGGATGGATGGATGGATGGATGGATAGATGGATGGATATATGGATGGGTGGATGGATGGATGGATGGATGGATGGATGGATGGATGGATGGATGGATGGATGGATATATGGATGGGTGGATGGATGGATGGATGGATGGATGGATGGATGGATGGATGGATGGATGGATGGATAGATGGATGGGTGGATGGATGGATGGATGGATGGATGGATGGATGGGTGGATGGGTGGATGGATGGATGGATAGATGGATGGGTGGATGGATGGATGGATGGACGGATGGGTGGATGGATGGATGGATGGATGGATGGGTGGATGGGTGGATGGATGGATGGATAGATGGATGGATGGATGGATGGATGGATGGATGGATGGATGGATGGACGGGTGGATGGATGGATGGGTGGATGGATAGATGGATGGGTGGATGGATGGATGGATGGATGGATGGATGGATGGATGGATGGATGGATGGATGGAGCCAGGACATCCCTTGCCCAGGCACGAGCAGGAGCCTCCTGGCATCCACCGGTGGAGCATCCTCGTGGTTCAAGCTGCTGCCTGTGGAGGTTGTGTTGGTCTGCAGGGAATTACTGAGGCATGAGGAAGCCCTCCCTGTCGTGGGGGCTGAAGATGAAGGTTTCCCAGGGAAGGAAACATTCCCAGCTTGCTAAGAATGCCCACAGCTCACAGCTGCTGCTCTGCAGGGGGGCGGGGGGGGGGGGGCTGTGTGTTCCTGGTGTGGCTGTGAGCAACCCCCAGGAGACACCAAAGGGATGGTGGTGGAGAGATGCTGTGGCCTTGGAGAAGCTAGAAGAAAGCCAAGCTCCTTGTGGGAATCTAGGGATTTCCTGCCTGTATCCCAGGGAGAGGCTTCCCCTGGGGGGGAGCCTGCTCTGAGGTTCCCTGCTCTGAGGTTCCCTGCTTTGGAGCCAGCCTGGGGTGCAGGGCATCCCCCCATGGCTTGGCAAACCAAGGCTGCAGCTGGCCCTGCACTTCCTCCTGAGCTGCTCCTGCTTGGAGCTGCCAACCAGCAGCACATTTACAGCCTGCCAGTGCCAACACAGCAGCCAGGCCTGGCTGCCACCTGGCTGTGCAGGGACCCTGACTGTGCTGGGCAGGCTGGCAGCTGGGTCCTGTGGGCTTGGGTGCCTGGGTGCCTCTGCTGCACCTCAGGGGGTTTGGTTTGCTCACTGGGGCTGGCGCAGCCTGGCTGCCTGCTCAGCAGCACCTGCCTGGCCCTGCCTTGCTGGCACCTCCCTGCAGCCACAAAGATGAACTTGTTGCAGGCACTGGGAGTGTGCCCAGGAGGTGGGGGGGGGGGGTCCCGGGGGGGGGGGGGGGTCCCCATGCCAGGAGGTGTTTAGAAGCAGTGTAGATGAGGTGCTTGTGGACATGGCTTAGTGGGGGCTTGGCAGAGCAGGGCTGATGGTTGGGGTTGATGATCTTGAAGGTCTTTTCCCAGCTAAATGATTCTGTGAGTGGCTGGAGCCAAGGATGCTGGGAGCACCAATACAGCCCTGGGCAGCAGCTCTGGGCACCCCACCTCTCTGGGCACCCTTCCTCTCTGGACACCTCTCCTCACTGGGCACCCCTCCTCTCTGGACACCTCTCTTCTCTGGGCACCCCTCCTCTCTGGGCCTTCCCCATGGCTCTGTGCAAAGCTCTGGCCCTGGCAGGAGTTGCCCACGTGGAGCTGCCAGGTCCTGGCTGCACCAAGGGCTACTCCTGGACTTTAGTTGCCCTCTGCTGGACCCAGGCCCTGCCTGCCCTCCCCCTTCCCTGCCAGGGTGGCTCTGGGTGGCCCTGGCCCTGCCTGTATGACCCAGGCAGAGGGCTGTGTGGTGCAGCTGCCTGGTGGTGGGGCTCTGGCAGGAGCTGTGTGGAGATGATGTCTTCCCCCCATCAATGTTATTGCCCTGTGTGTGGTGGGGCTGGGGGAGGGGAGATCACCATCTGTGATTTCCAATAAAAGCAAATTAAAATGGAAGCCCGTTAAGGACAGCAAGATTGGGATGCTGAGCAGGGCTCCGGAGCCTGCTGGGAACAGGTTGCTTGCAGCCCACACCACCATGCAGGGTGACAGAACCTCGTTTGGGACCAGCAGTGCTGGGAGGTGGGATGGGGGCTGCTCAGGGTGGGGCGGGCCAGTGACACTGTCCCCAGGGGCAGTGGGAGGCAGGGATGGCCAAACCCCTCTGCCCTGGGCTCATGGCACTCCTCCTGGGCTCCTCAATGCTCATCACATAGGATGATGGGCAGGGCTTGGTGGAGAGATTGGATGGATGTTCTGGGAGAGCACAGCACCCACTCCTGGTGATGGCCTGCAGCAGCCAAGCTTCCTGCTGCATCCCAAATCTCCTGAGGGTGCCTCACCTCTGTGCCCAGGGGTACAGGGGAGGGGGTCTGGAGATGGAGGATGCTGTGCCTGGGATACAGAAGAGTGAGTCTGGAGATGGAGGATGCTGTGCCTGGGATACAGGAGAGTGAGTCTGGAGATGGAGGATGCTGTGCCTGGGATACAGAAGAGTGAGTCTGGAGATGGAGGATGCTGTGCCTGGGATACAGGAGAGTGAGTCTGGAGATGGAGGATGCTGTGCCTGGGATACAGGAGAGTGAGTCTGGAGATGGAGGATGCTGTGCCTGGGATACAGGAGAGTGAGTCTGGAGATGGAGGATGCTGTGCCTGGGATACAGAAGAGTGAGTCTGGAGATGGAAGATGCTGTGCCTGGGATACAGAAGAGTGAGTCTGGAGATGGAGGATGCTGTGCCTGGGATACAGAAGAGTGAGTCTGGAGATGGAGGATGCTGTGCCTGGGATACAGGAGAGTGGGTCTGGGACTAGGTCATGTGGCCCTGCACCCTGGGAATTAAACCTTGTCCCAGCTGGCCCCAGGGGACAGTGATGGGAGCAGCTCTTTGCCCTGGGTGCAGCAGTCAGGAGGTGCCCAGGGCATCTGCTGCTGGCACCAGTGGCAGTGGCTCCATGGCTGAGCTCCATCCATGCTGCAGGGCCAGCCTCATGCCCTGGCTGTGGAGCAGGGCAGCACATGGTGGAGGCTGGTGGCTCCTCCAGGGCTGGAGCATCTGCAGAAGGAGCTCATGGGGTTGGGGTCTCCAACCTCCTGCAGAACCCCTGTGGCCCCTGGAGAGGAAGAGGGATCTGTAAGCTGTTGTGAGGAACATGGCCCTGCTCCATCTTCCTGGGAGGGGGCTCATGGGGGAGTTCAGTCTTTGCTGGGCTCGGTGAGCTGGGTGCAAGTGAGGACCACACCTGCTTAGCGCTGGGATTCCTCTTGCAAGGTGTCCGGCAGACGGTGGGATCGGAACCGGGGCAGGGGCAGGTCGTTAGCAGTGACAGCAGCAGCGGCTGCCGAGTGACTGCCTCTGTGTCGTCTCTGTGTGGCCACCGTGCTGGGGCAGCAGCAGGAGGCTCGCTGCTCGCTGGCATTTAAGCATCTGCATTGTCTCCTCCCGGCAGCCTGCCCTCGGCTGAACCCAGACCACCTACAAGTCCCAGCTCCTCTGGATGCTGCCGGCAGGGACCGGGGGTCCCTGGTGCTGCTGGAGCAGCTTCCTGGGGTTTCTGCTGACCTGTGGGGCAGAGGATGTCAGGACACTGGGGCCGGAGAGGATGAGTGGGGGCGGGGCGGCAGCGGGCCAGGGCATGGTCCTGCCTCTCACCCTTCCTCAGCACAAGCTGCAGGCTGCAGGGTGACGAAATCTGAATTCCCAGCCCCAGCCCCTCTCAGCTGAGAGCCGGAGCTGGGCCGGATCCCTCCCGGACGGGCTGATGAGAGGCACAATCCTTAGCCTTGTGTGTCTGCAGTGATGATGTCTGGGCAGGCTCACGTTCAGTGAGGAGCGCAGGAGATGGGACAAGTGTTGGATCATTGTGGAGCCCTGGGGCGGCCGAGTTGGGCTTTCCCCTCGGTTTTGAGCTTTCCAGCGGTGCAGCAGCCAGCACCACGTAGGACAACACCTGAGACACCCAACGGCTTCAGCGGAAGGAGAAGAGGGGGCCAGGGAGAGAAGCTGTGGAGCTGCTCTTCACGGGGTGGTGGCTTTGGGCCAGCACCGCGCTCAGCCCTGGCTCTCCCTGCCCTCGGAGTGGCCTTTGGTGCCGAGGACACAGGCGGTGCCCATCCCCAGCGCCTCTTCTGGCTCCCGATCCGTCGCTGTCCCTCTTGGAGCCGCGGTGGATCCCTGGTGCCGGGGGCTCACAATGCTGCGCTGTTGCCGCGCCCGGGGCCGCCTTGGGTTTCAGGCTGTGCCGCTGGCCCCCGGCCAGGCAAAGCAGAGCGGGGGCTGCGCAGGAGCCGCGGGGCTTGCTCAGCCCTGCTCGGCTCACGCTGGCAAAAACATTATAATGAGGCTCCAGTAAAGCACGGGAGGCAGAGAGAGGCCTTCCAGCTTCTGGGAGGGTAAACAGAGCTGCGCAGGGGCTGCTCGGGGCGGGGGGCAGCCGCGGTTCTCATTAGCTGCCCCCCCGGGCAGGGCTGTGGTGGCCGTGACGGTGGCAGCAGCGCCGGTGCCGCTGCTCAGGGTTTGTCCCCGGCTGGGACATCTCCGGGGGACGGCTCGGGCTTGCTCCACCCGGCTGGGCTCGGCACCGAGCCTGCTCTCCAGCATCCCTCCAGCTTGCACTGACCTGGGGAGGTGCCCTAGGTGGGCTTCCAGGTCACATCGAGGCGAAGGCGGTGACAAGTGGGACAAGTGGTCTCCTCCCTCTGTCTGCCTTGGGAGGTTTTGCTCCCAGCCCATTGGAGAGGTCCTGGCAGCTTCTCGCCTGCTTTTCACGTCCCGCACTGGCTGCAGCTGCGGAGGTCCTGGGTCAGCCTAGCAGCTCCAGCCCTGTGTTAGCAGCATCGCACCAGGTTTGAAACACTGGCGCCGTTCCTGCCCCCGAGGGAGGAGCTGGCCCGAGAAGGGGAAGGGAAAAAGTTGTGGGTGGAAGAATGAGGGTGGAGGCTGCGGCTATCTGTGGGGCTGTTTATTTGTCCAGCTGTTTCTTTATCTGGATGTCTTTGGAGCCTGTGAATGTGAAGGGTTTGCCAGGACTTCTGAGAAACTGGGGGCCAGATGCTCTTAACTGGTCTCTGTTGGCAAACCTCCATGGCAATCACACAGAGGTGTCTGCCCTGTCACAGCTCCTCTGCTGAGCCCTTGCCCCTCCAGCCGCTCTGCCACTGTCCCTTGGTCCTTGTCACTCTCCATCCCTCCTCCTGGCCATCCCGTGCTGGTCTCCCCAGTCACTGCCATCAGCCAGCATGATCCCAGTCTTGTCCTCTCCTCCCAGGTCTGCTCACCAGTCCCACACCTGCCCAGGCCAGAGGGGAGGAACTGGTGCAGCTCATCTCACTTGTGGCTGAGCAGCAGGGAGACTATGCAGAGGTTCAGGAGCCCCCCTAGGTCTCTGGCAGAGCAGCTCATCAGCTCGATGTTGTCCTAGTTTGGCTGTTGAGCACCTGGAGGTGGTGGTCTGGGGGTGATGATGCCTCTGTGGGTGTGAAGTGCTGGAGCTGGAGCCCTGCGTGCCCTGGCAGGAAGCAGCGGTGGTGGTGATGAGCCTCAGTGCTGGCAGGAAGTTGCTTATTGAAAGCATCTTCAAAGTGAAAAGGACAGGCACTTATCTCCTAACTGTCCCGTGGGGAGCAGCCTGGTGGTTGCTGGTGGGAAGCTGGCCAGGGCTGTGTCTGCTGCTTCGGAGCAGCTGCAGATTTATTTCTGACGCCGTGGGCAGAATGAGATAAACACAGGAGGGAGGAACACAAACAACAACACTGGGGAAATGCTGCTCCCAGGGAGCATGGACAGAGCTGCAGCTACCCACAGCCGCCAGGGATGGGCTAGGGGCCAGGCACCCACCCCTGCCACTCCCACGTGGTTGGGCTCCAAGTCATCACTGACATCCCCAGTCCCAGAGGGACAGGGATGTGCTGGAGAGTGTCCAGTGGAGGCTGAGAGGATGCTGAAGGGACTGGAACCTCTGTGAGGAGGAAAGGCTGAGAGCCCTGGGGCTGGTCGGGCTGGAGAGGAGCAGCCTGAGAGGGGATCTGAGCAATGGTTACAAATAGCTGAAGGGTGGGGGGCAGGAAGGGACCAGGCTCTGTTCAGTGGTGCCCTGTGACAGGACAAAGGCAATGGACACAAACTGGAACCCAGCAGGTTCCACCTCAGCATGAGGAGAAAATTCTTTGGTGTGAGGGTGCTGGAGCCCTGGAGCAGGCTGCCCAGAGAGGTTGTGGAGTCTCCTGCTCTGGAGACTTTCCAGACCCACCTGGGTGTGTTCTGTGTGCCCTGCCCTGGGTGACCCTGCTCTGGCAGGGGTTGGACTCAATGATCTCCAGAGGAACTTTCTACCCCACACTGTTCTATGATTCTGTGATTGCCAAGGGCTTGCTCTGTCCTGGGGCTCTTCAGGTGGCTGCCAGGGCACCAGCTCCTCACCCTGAAACTTGGTGCTGCCAAAGCAGCAGGATGGCACCATGGAAGCCTTGGCTGTGGCACTGAGAGGAGCTGCTGAGTTTGCTGGTTGAAGCAGGCACCTTCTCCTCTCCATAGCTGGCAGGGAATTCACAGTTGGGCTTGGGGCTGCCTATCCAGGAATGGGTCTGACTTTGTTGTCCCCAGCACAGGAGTTGGTCCATTTGGGTGCCTGGGCATGGGGCATCCCACAGATGGGATCAGGAGACCTGCTGGGTGATATGGCCATGGCAGCCCACCAGGGATCATTGTGGGTGCATGTGCTGCAAGGGACTGAGTGTGCTGAGGGCAGCCCCATTGGGGCTGCTGCAGGGGGAGGAGCTGCCCCTGGAGCATTGGAGGGCTTGGCACACCTCATGTGGGGCTTGCACCTCTGTCAGAGCTCTGCACAGCTGGCCTCTTGTGGCCTGTGCTCACCCCTCCACTCAGAGCAGTCCCTGAGTATCTCTTTGGGTATCACTGATGGCTGGAAGGAACCAAGGAGGCCTCCTGCTCAGTGTGTGCTTCTCCAGCTCATGGCTCACCTGCGATGGAGAAGGATGCAAACAGTGCAAGATCTGCATCTCCTGGCAGTTATTGGCACCTGCAGCACTGCATCCAGCTCTGAAGCCCCCAACACAAGGACATGGACCTGCTGGAGAGGGTTGTGAAGAGGCCACAAAGGGCTGGAGCACCTCTCCTATAGGGACTGTCTGAGGGAGTTGGATGTGTTACAGCCTGGGGAAGAGAAGGCTCCAGGGAGACCTCAGAGCAGCCTTCCAGTACCTGAAGGGGCTCCAGGAGAGCTGGAGAGGGACTGTGGACAAGGGCTGGGAGTGCCAGGATGAGGGACAATGGCTTTGAGCTGGGAGAGGGGAGATTGAGACTGGAGAGGAGGAAGAAATTCCTGAGCGTGAGGGTGGGGAGAGACTGGCACAGGTTGCCCAGGGAGGCTGTGGCTGTGCCCTCCCTGGAGGTGTTCAAGGCCAGGCTGGATGAGGCCTTGAGCAAGCTGGGCTGGTGGGAGGTGTCCTATGGCAGGAGGCTGGAACTGGAAGATCTTCAAGGTCCCTTCCAATGGAAGCCATTCTGTGATGGTTCCATGATACTCTCCAGGGGCAGTCCCTGTAAGACTTGATCTTGGTTTCCTCCTGTCCTGCTGAGTCCAGCTCCCAGGCAAAGCTGCAGCTGCAGTTTCCCTCATGGGCTAAGGAGCTCTGTTCGCTCCTGAGTCCTCCCTGTGCAGATCCTTGCAGACCACAATCAATCATCCTTGCAAGTTCCTATTTGAAGAGTTTTCCACAGTCCCTCTTCAGCAATAAAAAACCATCCAGCTTCAGAAGGAATAGACCCCAGGGGAGTCTCAGCCTTCCTGCTGCATGGCTGTGAGAGGTATCAGAGTCACAGAGTGTTAGGGGCTGGAAGGGACCTTGAAAACTCATCCAGTGCAACCCCCCTGCAGAGCAGCATCACCTGGAGCAGGTCACACAGGAGCACATCCAGAAGGGTCTTGAATATCTGCAGAGAGAGGGAGACAACACATCCCCCCTGGGCAGCCTGCTGCAGGCTCTGGCACCCTCACAGGGACAAAGTTTTCCCTCCTGTTCCCCTGGCACCTCCTCTGCTCCAGCTTGCCCCCAGTGCCCCTTGTGCTGTCCTTGGACATCCCTGAGCAGAGCCTGGCTCCAGCCCTGCACAGCTTTATCCCCAGCAATGAGGGCAGCCCTCAGGCTGCTCTGCTCCCAGCTCCAAGCCCCAGCTCCCTCAGCCTGGCCTCACAGGAGATGTTCCACTGCCTGCAGCAGCTCTGGGGCTCTGGGCTGGACTCTTTCAAGTGGTTCCCTGAGGTCCTTCTTAAGCTGAGGGCCCAGAACTGGACATAATATTCCAGATGTGGCCTCACCAGGGCAGAGCAGGGAGGGAGGAGAACTTCTCTGACCTACTCAGCACAGCCCTTCTAATCCAGCCCAGAATGGCATTGGCCTTGCTGGCCAGCAGAGCACATTGCTCTTGTAGGGCCTCATCCTGCTTTTTTAAACCTTCCTGCTTTGTTGTTTGCTAGTCCAGACCCTGTACCAGCACACTCAGGATGGGATGACAGAGCAGGGCTTAGCTGCATCTTTCTAGGGCCTTCCTCCCACCACTGTCTGCCCACCACTGCCTCTTGCTGTGGAGATCCAAGCAGGTCTGAGCCTGGGAGAGAGGCTGAGAGCAGTCCCTGGGGATGAGTGATGCTTTGGGCACTACTCCTGCTTTTGTTTGCTGGAGGAATGAATCCATGTGCTGCTTCTGTCAGGAGAGCAGGGATGAGAGAGTGATCAGCTCTGCAGGACCACATGGCCCCAGCCTCAGCTGGAGGGTGAGGGCTGGTCCTGGCCAGGTGTCTGGGTGAGAGAACTCTCTGGCAGGCTGCTCTTTGGGCAGGAAGGGGATTTGAAGCTGGTCATCAATGCAGGATGGAGCAAACCCACCCCCACCACTGACACCGACCCTGCCTTCACAGCCAGGTTTGCAGGCAGGGCAGCTGACCAGGTGCCCTCTGCTTGGTGGGCACCAGTTAGGGACAGTTCTCTGTAATTCAGGCAGCTGCTGCTGAGTGCTGATGTGCCGACCCAACCTATCTCACGTGGGCCTCATCCAGGGCAACAGCTTGGTGGCAAAGTTGCTCAGAGAGGGCTGTGTTGGGCTGTGTGCAGTGGGGACCTCAGCCTTGGGGTCTAGCCTGCACAAAGAAGGTGGTTGGCAGCAGCTGACCATGAGCCAGCAGTGTGCCCAGGTGGCCAAGAAGGCCAATGGCATCCTGGCCTGGAGCAGCAGCGGTGTGGCCAGCAGGATGACTTCCCTGCTGCTGCTGGCCAGCACCTCAACATCCTTCTTGAATTGAGGAGCCCAGAACTGGACACAGGACTCAAGGTGTGGCGTGACCAGAGCTGAGTACATTCTGCCCCTGTGTCCAGAGAAGGGCAACAAGGCTGGGGAGGGGTCTGGGGCACAGGGCTGGGGAGGGGTCTGGAGCACAAGGCTGGGGAGGGGTCTGGAGCACAGGGCTGGGGAGGGGTCTGGAGCACAGGGCGGGGGAGGGGTCTGGAGCACAGCCCTGTGAGGAGAGGCTGAGGGAGCTGGGGATGTTCAGCCTGGAGAAGAGGAGGCTCAGGGCAGACCTCATTGCTGTCTACAACTACCTGAAGGGAGGCTGTAGCCAGCTGGGGGTTGGGCTCTGCTCCCAGGCACCCAGCACAGAACAGAGGACACAGTCTCAAGCTGTGCAGGGGGAAGTTTAGGCTTGAGCTTAGCAAGAAGCTCTTCCCAGACAGAGAGATTGCCCTTGGGATGTGCTGCCCAGGGAGGGGGAGCGGTTGGTGTCCCTGGAAGTGTTCAAGCAAAGCCTGACTGAGGCACTTAGTGCCATGGTCTGGGTGATCAGTTAGGGTCGGGTGATGATCTTGGAGGTCTGTCCCAGCCTGGCTGATTCTGTGATTCTGAGAGAAGCAGGAGCCTCAAAGGAAGGAGCTTGTTTCAGGGTGGAAGAAGAAGGAGGCTCAGCTCCTTCAGGTGTGCTGGAGGTGATTCATTTGCCACCCTTTAGCAGCACAGGAGGGAGGGAAGGGCCTGGGGAGCAGAGACCTTGTGCAGCTCAAAGGATCTCTGATGGCTGGCAGCTGAATGGTGTCAGGTCAGAGTGAACTTCCTGGAGGATCTTTTTTGTGAGAAGATAATTGACCACTGAAAAAAAAAAAAACAACAAAACAACTGCTTAAAACCTTCCCATGCCTGCTTCTCCTTGTCTTGTGTCCTTTGTCCTCCTCGGACAGATGTGTGGCTCCAAGGAGGGCTGCAGGCAGCCTGCTCTGCAGTGATGCACCCAGCACAAGGCCCTCATTGCTCTGAGCTCTCCTTAAAGGAAAGGCTTTCTAAATGCAAAGGGATTGCCAAGTCTTTTTGTTTGGGGAATTCTTTGTACTGTTTGGAGCTCACCTGGTAGTCAGTGCTGTGGATAGACTCCCTCTGCACCACTGGCAGTGAGAGTGAAGAGAAAGTAACAAATCTAAGGTTCTTTTGTCTGTTTGTTTGGGTTTTTTTTAAGTAGAATCAGATAATTGTTTGGGTTGGAAAAGCCTTCTGGGAGCATGGAGTCCAACCTTCAACCCAACACCTCCATGGCCACTAAACCATGGCCCCAAGTGCCATGGCCACACCTTTCTTGAACACCACCAGGGACAAAGGCTTCAGAGTAGAGCAGAGCAGATTGAGATTGGATGTGAGGAAGAAGTTCTGCAGCAGGAGGCTGCTGGAACACTGCAAGAGGTTGCCCAGGGAGGTGGTTGGGGCTCATCCCTGGAGATACTGAAGGTGAGGCTGGAGAGGAATCTGGGCAACCTGATCCAGTGAAGGATGTCCCTGCTGAGTGCAGGGGGTTGGACTGGGTGAGCTGTGGAGATTCCTTCCAGCCCAGAGCATTCTGTGGTTCTGTGGGGACTCCACCACCTCTCTGGGCAGCCTGTTCCAGTTCCTGACCACTCTTGCAGCAAAGCAATTTTTCTGACACCCATCCTGAACCATACCTGCTCCCCTGGTGCATCTTGAGGCCATTTCCTCTCCTTCTATCACCTAATGCTAGGCAGAAGATCCCAAGCCCCACCTGGCTCTAGCCTCCCCTCAGGGAGCTGCAGAGAGCAAAGAGGTCTCCCCTCAGCCTCCTCCAGGCTGAACACCCCCAGCTACCTCAGCTGCTCCTCCCCAGCCCTCTTCTCCAGACCCTTCCCCAGTTCTGTTGCCCTTCTCTGGGCAACAGAATGTCCTTGGAGTGAGGATCAAAAAACTGGAATCAGGATTTGAGGTCCAGCCTCAGCAGTGCCCAGTCCAGGGGCACCATCCCTGCCCTGCTCCTGCTGCCCACACCATTGCTGATCCAAGCCAGGCTGCTGGTGCCCTTCTTGCCCACCTGGGCACCCTCTGGGCTCATCTCCAGCTGCTGCCAACCAGCACCCCCAGCACCTTTTCTTCTGGGCAGTTTCCAGCCCCTATGCCTCCAGCCTGGAGCCTTCCTGGGGTTGTTGTGACCCAAGTTCAGGACCCAGCCCTTGGCCTTGTTGAACCTCATCCCATTGACTTCAGCCATGGATCCAGCCTGGCCAGGATCCTCTGCAGAGCCTCCCTACCCTCCAGCAGATCAACTCAGCCACCCAGCATGGTGTCATCTGCAGCTCCTGGGTAGCTGGGGGGAAAATGTGTTTTCCTTTTGGACCAAAGTGGAGTGCCAGCACCAGGCCCTCTGCTAAGATCAGCCCAGTCCTGGAGCTGTGTCAACAAGCAGCCAGTTTGGGAAGAGATTTCATAACTCCTGCCTGACAACATTTCTGGATGAGCTGTTTTCCAGAGCCGGTTTTCCTAGTGGGAAAATGTAAAAAGAACCATTTTTGCCTTTTTTTTTTTTTTTTTTTCCTCTTGGAATAAACCCAACTTTTGAAATCCTGGTTTCCTGTGAACTGGAAACTGCTGGCTGCAAGCAGGAGCAGTGAGCATCCCACGGGCTGGAAGTGACTCACTGCCAGCAGTAGGTGCAAGCAGCGTGGCTGTGCCCAGGCACTCCTTGGTTTCCCGGTGGGAAGAGCCAGGGGGGGTCCCAGGAGCTGCTGCAGCAGCCAGCCAGGCTTCCCTCCTGACTGCTGGGGCTGCTCAAGGCTGAGTTTTTCATTCTTTTGGTTTTCACAGAGCCACTGAAAGGTTTGGGTTGGAAGGGACCTTAAAGCTCATCCAGTTCCAACCCCCTGCCATGGGCAGGGACACCTCCCACCAGCACAGCTTGCTTTGAGCACCTCCAGGCAGGAGGCAGCCACAGCCTCCCTGGGCAACCTGTGCCAGTCTCTCCCCACCCTCACGCTCAGGAATTTCTTCCTCATCTCCAGTCTCCATCTCCCCTCTCCCAGCTCAAAGCCATTGTCCCTCATCCTGTCACTCCCAGCCCTTGTCCAAAGTCCCTCCCCAGCTCTCCTGGAGCCCCTTCAGGTACTGGAAGGCTGCTCTGAGGTCTCCCTGGGGCCTTCTCTTCTCCATGCTGGACAGCCCACAGCAGAGGGGCTCCAGCCCTCTGAACCACTTTGTTTTCAAAGTGGTGAAAGTGGGGAAGGTGGAGATGCTTTGGGGGAATTCATGCAGGGTGCTTGGGGCTTTAGTGATGAGAAGCAGCAACAGGACTTGGTCACAGGCAGTAAGTCTCCATCCCTGTGGTGGCCATGGCAGGTGGCACTGTTCGTAGGGTGGTGGTTGGAGATCCTGACCCTGTTGGGGTTCTGGTTGCTCAGTGCCAGTGAGCTGACACAGAGTGGGCACTGATCCTGTGCAGGAGGAGTGCAGCTGTGTTGGGAGCTGCAGAGCCCTAACCCTGGGCTGTTCCCTGCCTCTCCTGCATCACCTTGGAGGGGCAGGGAAGGTGGCAGCTGTAAGCCTGGGTGTGCAGTGGATGCTTTCCAGCATCCCTCCAATCTCAGGTGGCATCCTGCATGCAGGTGCTGGCATCAAGGGGCTGGCATTTCTTCTTCTGTGGGCACCACCTTGGTCTCACCCACAGGCCCACTGGCCTGGACTGTCTGTGCCACTTTGCCTGTGGCCAGCCTCGGTGTGCTGAAACCTTTGGGCATGGTTCCCAACCTCCCTTTCCTGAACATGGGAATAGTGTCCTGTTTTCTGAGCATGGCAGCAGTGGGCATGGTGCAGAGAAGCCTCCATGCTGCAGGGAGCTTGTGAGGGCAGACCTGAGGGTGGAGAGCTGCCCAGACTGTGGGCACCACCCCTGGAGTGTGGTTCTGGTGGGGCTGTCTGACCTGTTCTGTGCTGGCTGGGGAGCATCTACACTTATTGGGGTGCCCTGACCTGGACATCCCTTCCAGTGTCACCAGTGCAGCTAGGACCAATCTACTGCTACTTGGAATGAGAATTCCTCAGTGCTGGAAGGTTGATGAGCTGCAGAGAGGACAAGGAGCAGCTGAGGGAGCTGGGGGTGTTCAAGCTGGAGAAGAGGAGGCTGAGGGGAGACCTCATTGCTCTCCGCAGCTCCCTGAAGGGAGGTTGGGGTGAGATGGGGATTGGTCTCTTCTCCCTAGTATCAGGTAGAAGGTTGGGCTTGATGACCTTAGAGGTCTTCTCCAACCAAAAAAAATCTGTGATTCTGTGATTTGCTGCCCACATGGCTCAGGGAAGCTTCTCCTCTGTGCTGGTCACTGGTGGCATCACCTGACCTATCTCAACCCCAATCACTGGACAAACAGCTTCCACCTGGCTGTAATTCTCCAGTGCTTTTGACTCCTGCAAGTGCTGCTCCTTCCCACATGCCAAGGATCCTGCCTGCTGTGCAGGATGCTGAGAAAAAAACAGCCACCTGTGGTGAAAGGAATGGGAAGGCCATGGAGGAAACCTGCTCAGACTTGGCTCCCCATCTGTGGTGCCCTGATTCTGGGTTTTGAGGAGCAAGGTCCAGCTGGGCTGGCAGGGGAGCACCTGCCACATGCACTGCAGGAGGCAAGGGGGCTGGGGAGCAATGGGCAGTGGGAGGGGAAACAGAATCACAGAACAGAGCTGGTTGGCAGAGGCCTCCAAGCTCACCCAGCCCAACCCTCCAGCCAGCACTGCAGGCTCAGCACCAAACCATGTCCCTAAGCACCAGGCCCACAGGCTGCTGGCACATCCCCAGGGATGGGCACTCCAGCACTGCCCTGGGCAGACCATTCCAATGGCTGAGATCCCTTGCAGGGCACAAATCTTTCCTCAGCTCCAGCCTGAGCCTCCCCAGATGTGTGGAGGGACTGATGCTGGCTGGGAACTGGGTGCAGGCGGGGCTCAGTGGCTGCAGCCCTGGTCTGGCTCCTCTCCACCTCTCTCCCCTTCAGCAGCCTGAGCTCATTCCCCACACAGGCTCTGACTCCTTGTTTCCTCTCCCTGCAGAGACTCTGATGGACTCCACCACAGCCACGGCCGAGCTGGGCTGGACAGTGCATCCTCCTTCAGGGGTAAGTCCGCTGCTGGCGCCGGGGGCCGGGGACTGCTCTGGGGTCTCCTGCTGCACAGGAGCAGAGGTGGTTTGACCCAACAGAAGTCAGTCCCTGAAGCAAAGTGCCTTGGCCACGTGGAAAGGTCTCAGTGGAGCACAAGAGAGGACCACAGCTGAGGTTTTCAGTGGTTTGCTAGGAGGTGGCACTTCCAAAACGTCGCCCAGGGCTGGAGGAGTGCAGTTCCCACTGGCCAGCATGGACTGATGGACGGGGGGGGGTGGGGGTGGAGCAAAGCTAGAAGTGGAGAGATTCAGACTGGATGTGAGGAAGAAGTTGTTCCCCATGAGGGTGGTGAGACACTGGCACAGGTTGCCCAGGGAGGTGGTGGAAGCCTCATCCCTGGAGGTTTTTGCAGCCAGGCTGGAGGTGGCTGTGAGCAACCTGCTGTGGTGTGAGGTGTCCCTGCCCATGGCAGGGGGGTTGGAACTGGCTGAGCCTTGAGGTCCCTTCCAATCCTGACAGTCCTATGATTCTGTGGTGCTGCAGGAGCATCCTCTTCCTCCAGCTGCCTTGCAGCCACTTGGGAATGAGGGAGGGGAAGAAACAAAAGGCCAAAGCCACTGTCATCTGTCCCCAGTGTCTCAGTTGTTGTCCCACTGCTTGGCACTCAGAGCAGATGAGGGTGAGGGCACTGGCCTATGGGGTGGCACCACAGCAGCTGTGTGATCAAGTCCAGCATCCCTGGCAGGGATGGGACAGGGAGGGACATTTGCTGGCTTGGCAGTGGCTGTGTCTGCTTTACCAGTGCCAGGAGTGCCTTGAGCCATATCCCAAGGCCACCCAGAGCAAAGTGCTTTGGAGGAGAGCTGGGACAAGGCTGTGCCTCTCTGCTCCTCCCATGACACAAACCTGGAGTGACTGCAGCCACCTGCATGGGGCCCTGAGGTGCTGCAGAGCCTCCTGCCCAGCTCTGGCTGCAGCAGCTGGCAGCAGCATGGAACCCACTGCCTTGCAGCCCCAGACCTGCTCCCTTATGCTTGGGTGGCCAAAGCCTGGAGCTGCTGCCCAGAGCTGTGGGCTCAGGCTCCCCTCTGCCCTCTGCCCTCTGCCCATCCTCTGCAGAGGATGGCTGAAGAAGTTTGTGCAGGCCTCATCCCGAGGCTTGCAGCCAGCCCCCACCCCAAGCTGACCTGGCAGAGGAATGGAAGGAGCCAACAAAAACCTCCATGGAGGAAATGAAAGCTGCTGCTGAGCAGCCTGGCATGGGCCACTGCCACCCTGCTCCCCCAGTGCCAGGCTGAAACTCTCCCCTGAGCCCAGCCTGGCTGCCAAGGGGGTCTGTGGGCACTTAGAAGGGGGTGGTGGGCACACAGAGGGAGTGATGGGCACACAGAGGGGGTGATGAGGACACAGAAGGGGTGATGGAGACACAGAAGGGGTGATGGGCACATAGAGGGGGGGTGATGGGCACGCAGAGGGGGTGATGGGCACGCAGAGGGGGTGATGGAGACACAGAAGGGGTGATGGGCATGCAGAGGGGAGTGATGGGCATGCAGAGGGGGTGATGGGCACATAGAGGGGGGTGACGGGCATGCAGTGGGGGGTGATGGGCACACAATGGGCGGGAGCAGGGGTCAAGTCTTTTTCTCTCCCGGCCCAGCCTCTCTTGTCGGCAGCCTTTCTATCTGTGAAGCGCGGCCGCTCCGGCTGCCGGCCCTGCGTAATGAGCCCCGCGGCTGCTGGGGGCCGGCTCCCCCCCGGCCATTGTGCTGCTGGCTGCCTTTGAGCTCCCAGCGCCTTAATTAGAGAGCCGGCAGCGAGGGAGAGGCTGCTCATTAAGCGGCGAGGACGCGCGGGGGCTGCCGTGCGGGGTTGAATTTGTCTCTCAGCTGAGAAGAGGGAGCTGTGGAGCCCCCCCCGCCTTGCTCCCTTCTGCGGGGGTGTGGGAGGATGCTGGGAGCGCTCCCAGGGCCCCTGTCCCTCTCTCAGGGGGGAGATGCCCAGCTGGAAAGTCCAGTGCTGCTGGTGGCATCGTTTCCTGTCCCCACCTGCAGGCAGGTGCCCAGGGGGATGTGGCATTGATGGTGCCCTGCACTATGCATGACTCAGGTGGTGATGCTGCCCTGCTGTCAAAGCTGCTCCCAGTGGGGCAGGACAGGGCAAGGCATCCTCCCAGTGGGGCAGGACAAGGCAGGGCATCCTCCCAATGGGGCACGACAAGGCAAGGGCATCCTCTCAGTGGGGCAGGACAAGGCAGGGCATCCTCCCAGTGGGGCAGGACAAGGCAAAGTCATCCTCCCAGTGGGGCAGGACAGGGCAAGGGCATCCTCCCAGTGGGGCAGGACAAGGCAAAGTCATCCTCCCAGTGGGGCAGGACAGGGCAGCGCATCCCCCCAGTGGGGCAGGACAAGGCAAGGGCATCCTCCCAGTGGGGCAGGACAAGGCAAAGTCATCCTCCCAGTGGGGCAGGACAGGGCAAGGGCATCCTCCCAGTGGGGCAGGACAAGGCAAAGTCATCCTCCCAGTGGGGCAGGACAGGGCAGCGCATCCCCCCAGTGGGGCAGGACAAGGCAAGGGCATCCTCCCAGTGGGGCAGGACAAGGCAAAGTCATCCCCCCAGTGGGGCAGGACAGGGCAAGGGCATCCTCCCAGTGGGGCAGGACAAGGCAAAGTCATCCTCCCAGTGGGGCAGGACAGGGCAGCGCATCCCCCCAGTGGGGCAGGACAAGGCAGAGCATCCTCCCAGTGGGGCAGGACAAGGCAAGGGCATCTCCCCAGTGGGGCAGGACAAGGCAGAGCATCCTCCCAGTGGGGCAGGACAAGGCAGGGCATCCACCCAGTGGGGCAGGACAAGGCAGGGCATCCTCCCAGTGGGGCAGGACAAGGCAGAGCATCCTCCCAGTGGGGCAGGACAAGGCAGGGCATCCTCCCAGTGGGGCAGGACAAGGCAGAGCATCCTCCCAGTGGGGCAGGACAGGGCAGAGCATCCTCCCAGTGGGGCAGGACAAGGCAGGGCATCCCCCCAGTGGGGCAGGACAAGGCAGGGCATCCCCCCAGTGGGGCAGGACAAGGCAGGACATCCACCCAGTGGGGCAGGACAAGGCTGGGTGCAGCCAGCATCCCCTGGAAGGTGCAAGCTGCTGGGTGTTCCACTGGTTTATTGCCTCTCTGGTGATTCTCAGAGGTCCCAAAGCCCAAGCAGTTGTTTTTCCCCTGCTGCCACGCCACTTGTAGGTGTCCCCATGCCCTGCCTGCATTGTCCCTGAGCTGCAGACTCCCCTTCCACCATGTGTTGAGGCCTGAGCTCTTGAGGCCCTGTCCTGAGCCCTCCCTGAGCCATGGGGACCATGCAGGCATGGGTGGGGACAGGGCAGAACTGGGCACCCCTGCCAGTGATGGCTGAGCTGGGAGCAGGTGTCAGGAGGGGTCCAGGTGAGGCAGAGCCAGGCCAGGGCAGGAATTGCTTCCCTGTGCCTTGCCCTCAATATTTTCATCCCACTCCCAACTGGTGCCCTAAAAACTGGGGAAATCCTGCAGTTTTCCACTACTACAACAAATTTATTTCTGGAAAATAAAGCAGATGCTGTCTCTGTGGTTTGTGAGGATGCTCTCCTCCTCCCCCAGCCGTGGCAGCAGATTTGCAGCCGCTGCCAGTCAGGAGCGGTTGGAGCTGTTTGGGGATCTTCCCTGACAGCCTTCTGTTGGGCTGTTAGCCTTGATGTGCGAGGAGCAATCTGTCTCCCATCTCCTGGGCCTCCCTCTGCAGTCCTGGACGCCCTTGTGAGGCTCTTTGCAAGCTGAGGGGCTGGGGTGCTCTGCTTCTGCAGGGTCTTCCTTGCAGACCTGGCTCCTGGCACTGGTGCTGGACCTAGGCTGTGCTGCCAGCCTGCCCCGGGTGTCATGGTCCAGGGCAGGGCTGTGCCCAGGGTTCCACGTCCGTGGGAAACAGCTCAGCTTCCACTTGAGCAGCTTTGTGAACAAGAGCCTGAGCTGTTCCAGCTGGCTGGGGCTGTGTCACACACTAGCTGCACCCTGCTGCCTCCTGCCAGCATCACGAGGGTGCTGTGCCTGGGGAGGGGGCAGCACAGGGAGATGCTCTGCCTGCCAGAAAGGGCTGTGCTGAGGAGAGGTGCTCTGGGGAGCCAAGTGAAAGCTTCTTCTCCCCAAAAAGACCCTTTCCTGTCAGTGCTTACCACAGAGGAGTGTTGGCTGGTTCCAGGCTGCGTGCTGCCCTTGGTTGCTGCCCCAAGGTCTCCCCATCCTACTGAGCATGGAGGCAACATCAGGCCCTGAAGGGTCTGGGAAATATCAGCCTAGGGACAGGCAGGGCCAGGAGGTGTCACACCAGCCCAGAGCTCTGTGGAGAACCCTCCAGAGCTGGCAGTCAGCTGTTAGCCTGGGGGAACCTTGGCTGAGCTTCCCATGGGGAAACACATCAGCTGTGAGCTGTCTTGCTGAGAAGGTTGTTGCCACAGCTTGCAGGACACCCAGCAGGGCCAGTTTAGGGCAGCTGGGCCTGGGACCTGTGCACACTTGCAGGAGGGACCCCAAAGCATGTTGACCCTTGAAGGGGAAAGGGTAAGGGCTACCAACAGGATCTAGTCCAGCATCTCCCTTTCTGGGTACTTAGTGGGGTCAAAGAGTCTCCCATAAAGCTTCCTCTGGGAGAGGCTGCTGGCTGCCAGCCCATGGCCCTGCTGGGCACCCCTGACAGCAGTGCTCAGGCTGCAGCTGGTGCAGTTTGTGCTGCTGAGGAGCAGGTCCTGTCTGCCACGTCTGTAACAGCAGCCCTGGGAGCACATCTGCCAGAGGCATCCTGTTCTCTGCTGTGGGCAGGAGCCCTGCTAAAGACATTCCTGCCTGCAGAGGATGGGCATGGCCCTGCTGTACCCTGCCCCCCTGGCAGAGGTGCTCTGCCATCAACCCAGGCATGGAGCAGGGTGCTGCTGGCAGCGAGATGGCCCCGAGCTTTACTGAGGGCTTGGCTCACCTTGTCCCTGCAGCGTGGAGCCTGCCTGGTGTGCAGTGGGGTCACAGCCTGCCAGAGCCAGGCAGAGGTGTGTAGGTACAGGGTGCTTGCAGGGTGCTGCTGGAGCTGTGCCAGGCAGAGGCTCTGGGCACTGATGGAGCTGCCTGTTGTGAGGAGACTCAGGGGAGACCTCATTACTGTCTACAACTACCTGAAGGGAGGCTGCAGCCAGGTGGGGGCTGGTCTCTTCTCCCAGGCACCCGGTGACAGAAGGAGAGGGCACAGCCTCAAGCTGTGCCAGGGGAAATTCAGGCTGATGTTAGGAAGGAATTCTTCATAGAAAAGGAGTGGCACTGGGATGGGCTGCCCAGGGAGGTGGTGGAGTCACCGTCCCTGGAAGTGTTTAAAAAAGGACTGGATGAGGCACTTGGTGCCATGGGTTAGTTCACAGGATCACCGATCACAGGATGTTAGGGGTTGGAAGGGACTTCTGAAGATCCCTGAGTCCAAGCCCCCTGCCAGAGCAGTTGATTAGATGGTGCTGGGTGACAGGTTGGACTGGATGACCTCAAAAGTCCTTTCCAACCTGCTTAACTCTGGGATGATTCTGCAGCAGGGTGGGCAGGGGGTGGGGAGGAGGCAAGGCAGGGAGGGTGTGGAACATCCGCTGGAGGCAGCCCTTTGACCGTGTGTGTCCTGCCGGCAGTGGGAGGAGGTGAGTGGCTACGACGAGAACATGAACACCATCCGCACCTACCAGGTGTGCAACGTCTTCGAGTCCAGCCAGAACAACTGGCTGCGCACCAACTACATCCGGCGGCGCGGTGCCCACCGCATCCACGTTGAGATGAAGTTCTCCGTCCGTGACTGCAGCAGCATCCCCAATGTCCCCGGATCCTGCAAGGAGACCTTCAACCTTTACTACTTCGAGTCGGACTTTGACTCGGCCACCAAGACTTTCCCTAACTGGATGGAGAACCCCTGGATGAAGGTGGACACCATCGCCGCCGACGAGAGCTTCTCGCAGGTGGACCTCGGCGGCCGGGTGATGAAGATCAACACCGAGGTGCGCAGCTTTGGGCCCGTCTCCAGGAACGGCTTCTACTTGGCCTTCCAGGACTACGGCGGCTGCATGTCCCTGATCGCCGTCCGCGTCTTCTACCGCAAGTGCCCCCGGGTCATCCAGAACGGCGCCGTCTTCCAGGAGACCCTCTCGGGCGCGGAGAGCACCTCGCTGGTGGCGGCCCGGGGCACCTGCATCGCCAACGCCGAGGAGGTGGATGTGCCGATCAAGCTGTACTGCAACGGCGATGGCGAGTGGCTGGTGCCCATCGGGCGCTGCATGTGCCGGGCAGGCTACGAGTCAGCGGAGAACGGAACTGTCTGCAGAGGTAACCGCCGGCCACCGGCCTCGCCCCGCGTGCGCTGCCCGCCCGGCTGCTGCCAGCTGGCATGTGCGGCTGAGCTGCTTGGCTGGCGTCGGCACCAGCCTCCCAGGAGTGGCCTCCCTGGGCAGGGGTGGGGGAGGAGTGTGTCTGTGGAGGTTGAGTCCTTCCTCAGCTCCTCATGTCCTGCCCTGGGTTCAGCCATCCGTTGCAGAGGCTCTCTGTTGCCTCTGGGTCCTCAGAGCACCAGGTCCAGGGATGCTGGCTTGGGCCCTCAGCCACCAGGTCCAGGAATGATGGCCTGGGCCTTCAGCCAGCAGGTCCAGGGATGCTGGCCTGTTGCTGCTGCCCTCTGTTCTGTCCAGGTCTTGTAGGGACACATATGTGTAGCCCTGGTGCATGTCACTGGTCTGCAGTCACCTCCCAAAACAGAGGGGCTGGTGTCACTTTGGCTTGCACCCTGTGTCTTGGTGTGGGCTGAAATGTTACTGGGGTGAGGGGAGCAGGAGTGCAGGTACCCAAAGGTGATGTAGTGAGAGGGAACAAGCTCTCTGCAGCTTTTTTCTGGTGGTGACCCAGGGTGGGATATGTTGTTCAGACCCAGGTTCTCCAGCATGGGAACCTCTGGATCTGGTCCCTGAGCTCCCTCAGCAATCAGGTCTCCTGCCCTGTAGATGTTGTCCTGATCCTGTAGATGTTCAAAGCAGATTCTGGGAGCACCTGCTCAGAGCAGCTGAGCACCATGGAGCCAGAATGGTCCTGAGCTATCAAGGGACTCTGTACCACATGTGGGCTTGGGGTGGGTAAGAAAAGATTCTTCTCTGCCCTGTCCTGGCTGAACTTAAAAATCCCAATGCAGTTTTGATGGCATTGGCACTGGGCAGAGCTGGGCAGCCTCTGGCATCAGGTCTAGAGGGGTTGGGGGTTACTGCAGAGCACAAGGAGGGAGCTGCTTCCTTTGGTCCTGCAGTGGGAAGAGGTGGCCAGGCAGCATCAAGCAGGCATGGGGAAGGTGCTGGTGGTGGGGAAATGGGCACTCCAGAGAGGGGAATGGGCAGTCTCTGGCATGCTTGCTTGGGACTGCAGGTTGGATGGTCCCCTTGAAGGTTGTACTGTGTCTCCTGCTGCTGTCCACAGGTCCGGATGAGCTGTGAGTGTCATTTCCTGTGTGTGCTGTGAGCTGCTCCTCACTGGGCCACTGAACCTCTCTTGGTACCGAGCTGGGGGTGACCGAGTGTCTTCCAGCAGCAGCAGGGACAGTGCCGGGGCTGGGGCTGGGGCCGGGGCCAGGGAGGCAGCCGTGCTGCAGCGCAGTGTGGGCAGGGTCCTGGCTCAGCCGGCAGGCAGGACAGGGGTTTTAAAATACCCGAGTGGAGCATTCCCAGCAACCCCAGAAAGCCGAAGTGATTGATGTCAGCTTTTCCATCTCAGCCTGATTTTTCCCTCCCGAGCTGGCCCTGCCCAGCTCTTCGCTCTGATGCATCTACGGCTTCTCGGGGCTGCCTGTTCCTGCTGCCTGCCCGGCCAAGGGACGGTCCCTTCGTGTGCCCCGCGGCTCCCCGGACTCCGTATGCGGAGCTGGAGGGGCCGGGAGGGGAGGCAGAGCGGGCGGGAGCTGGGGGCCGAGATGGAGGGAGGGAGCGAGCAGGAGGGAGAGTCCAGGTCTCGTCTTTGTCTGTGCAGCAGCAGCAGCAGCAGGCGGATTTTGGGAGGTCCGGTACCTCGGCAGCTGCTGCTGCAGCCGGTGCTGGCGTGCGCCCGGCCCCGCGCTCCCCGTTCTCATCAATCACACGGCGGCCGGCAGACCACCGTCTCCGTGGGGCAGCTGGCTCCGGGGCCGCCCTACCTCCCCCTTCCCCTTCCCCACCCCTCCCTTTCGCCTTCGTCTTCCCCTTCTTTGCTTTCGCCGTCCCTTTCCCCTTCCCCATCCCGTGTGGAGCTGTGCGATCAGGGCAGGATGGGACCCCAGGACTGTGCCAGGCTGGGACACACCCTCCAGCTTCCCCCAGAAGCCCCCAGAAGAGGAGTGAGGACTGGGAGAGGAGCCAGCCGTGGAGCTGGCAGGACAGATTTAGCATCCCCAGCCTCTCCCAGCCCCCACAGTGAGCCCCACAGAGGGCTGGGGAAGGGGCTGGTCATCCCGACTTGGTCGGGCAGAGGAGGGGCTCGGCTGCCCAGCTCAGCTGGGGAAGGGGGGTGGGGGGTGCAGCCCTGCGTCCTGCGCAGCTGCCCTGGGCTGCTCGCCCCGGTCCCAGCGGCCGAGCCGTGGTGTGGGGGCTCACTCGTACATGTGGCCCGCAGGTTTGCTCGTCTTTGCAGGGCTGGGAGGGAATCTGGGCCCCTTTCCAGAAGCAAAACAAAAGCAAATCCGAGCTGGCTTCGGCGGCAGAGTACTCTCGCATGGCTCAGGCAACCAGACGGCCGTGCTGGGGGGCGTGGGGAGGTGGCTCTCTGTTCCTGCCCCGCAGAGGGGTCCCGGTGGCCGAGGGCATACCGAGCAGTGGCTGTCCCCTCGGTGCAGCCGGAGGCACTAGCAGGAACTCCTCCGTTTTCTCCGGAGGGCTGCTCCGCGCCGGGAGCCTGCGCCGGGCAGCGTGCGGGGGGATATTTATGGGGGAAGTTCATGCATCTAACAGCTTAAGCTCTTCTAAGCTCGCAGCCCCAGCACAAAAGGATTTGGGAGCAGTTAACAATTCTGTGTGGTTAAGAGATTTTCATTTTGCTGGGCCTTGCTGGCCAACGCCGCAGGGCCCTGCGAGGGGCTGCCTGCCGCTCCCCCCCCCGCCCTGCTCCCCGGCTCCTTTCGGCTGCGCTGGCGAGGGGCTCCATGCGCCTCCCCCGGCCCCATCCTCCCGCTTCTCCGCTTCACCTTCCCCTGCTCCCTGCCTGCCTCTTTCTTCTCCATCTCCCTGCTCTTTGTCTGCTGCCTCCCCCTCACCCCGCCCGTCCCTCCCATGCAGCACTCCGAGCGCATTGGCTCCGCTCCGCAGCGCGGCAGAGCCATTGTGCTGCTGCTCCCCGCTCGGGCTGGACGGGGGCGAGAGCTGCCTGCCAGGGTCTCTGCCTGCTCGGGGGTGACTGGTCCCAGCTCTCCAACCCTGCCTCCAGCTCCTCTCCGTCTTTGGAGGTCCTCTGCCCTGTGTCTGATCACCATGCTCGTAGCAGCCTCTTCTTTGTTGCACTAGTGCAGCACGGAGTGCAGGGAGTCCTGCTGCCGTGGCAGGGGATGGGTTTTGCCCTGCAGGGATGGTTGTGACACTGCTTTGCTATCAGAGACGTGTGCCACCACCCCTGAGGGTCACAGGTGTTCCTGGGGAGGAGAGGAGCTGGTGATGTGCTGGGCAGAATCCTGTTCACCTAGGTGGTCTCTAGGAGATCCAGGCTGCCACCTGTCTTCTCCAGCTCAAGGTGAAGCTGGGCCACCCCTGTGCAGAGCCTGAGGGGTCAGTAGTGTGTCCCCTTTGGAGCCTACACTGCCTTCCTCTTGTTCCTTCCCTGGGCAACAGATCCAGGAGAGAGGATCCTGACACAGCTCCAGCACCCAGCCTGGTGCTGGTCTTGTCAGGCTCCACCAACACCACAGCCTAGTTCCACCACCAACCCAGCTGGGTGCTCCTAGCCCAAGTCCATGCCTGAAGGGAGAAGGGTGACCTGCAGGGTGATTGCTGCAGCAGGCTGGTACCTGGGGCACCCCAGTCTGGGGCTGTACAGGGCTGGCTGGTAGCTTTTGGTAGGGCTGTGCCCTCTGGATGTGGATCCTACATGTAGGCTTCATGATGGCCTTCCTTGCTGGTGCTTTCATGATGTTCTGAGGTCCAGCACAGCAGATCTGCCATCACCCTGCTGTGTGCTGGGGCTGTGGGTGCAGAAGCAGTGGTGTGCATGTGACACGTGCCAGGGACTCACAGGATGGGTTGCGTGGGAAGTGACCTTAAAGATCCTCCAGTCCCAAGCCCCTGCCGTGGGCTCAGAGCGTTTGCTCCGCTGCAGAGCTGTGGGAGGCAGTGGGGATCTGTCCCAGCTGTGCTGTGCTTGGGTGTCAGAGTTGGGCAGGTGTGTTTTAAGGGCTCGGGGGGGCCATGCAGCTCTCTGCTGTGCTGCAGGAGGCTGTGTCCTCACTGCCTTACACTCACGTCCCACCAGTGTGGGAGAGGCTATTTGTGGCCCCTTTTGGGTCTGGGCCTCCACTGGTGATGTTGGACCCAGCCACAGCCTGTAAGACCCTAGGGGTGATGAAGTCCTTGCAGGAAGCAGTGCTGGTTGAGCTGCAGCAGCCACTGCCAGTTGTGATGTAAAAAGGTTTCCAGAGATGGAGAACTGCCCAGTGAAGCTTCCCTGTGCTCCCTCCCACCCTCTTACCCCAGCTGCACCCAGCTCTTGTACCTCAGGGAACTTGATCCATCACCACACCTCTGCTTTCCCTGTTCCTGGTTAAGAATAATCCTTGGCCCCTGGTCCCCTGGTAGGGTTTTTTGCTCTTCCCAGCATTGACACTGCTGGAGCAGATTCACTGTGCCACAGTGATCAGCTGGGTGCCAGAGGGGATGCTGAGATTTCCCTCTTCACACCCCCCCCTTTGATTTCACCATTTTGGCAGTGGTGTTTCTCTGGGTGCTCTTGAAGGATCCTGATCCTTCCCAGTGGGACTGGGAGCATATCAGGGCTGTTGCCCACATCCTTGTCCCTGGAGGTATGACCAGCCCCATGCTCATGGTGCAATGCACATCCCTTGCCCTGCACCCCAAGCTGTGCACCAGGAGCTGATCAGCTTTGGTGTTCAGCACACTGCAGCTTCCATGGCATCAGCTGAGTTGGTTGGGAAGGGCTCTGGATGTTCTCCTGGGTCATTGCCAGCAGGGCCAGGAGGTGCCCATCCCCCTGTGCTCAGCACTGGGGAGGCCACAGCTCGAGTGCTGTGCTCAGCTCTGGGCCCTCCCTGCAGGAAGCACATGGAGGGGCTGGAGCCTGTCCAGAGCAGGGCAAGGAGGCTGGAGAAGGGCCTGGAGCCCATGGGCTAGAGGAGGGCTGAGGGAGCTGGGGGTGCTCAGGCTGGAGGAGAGGAGGCTGAGGGAGACCTCATGGCTCTCCACAGCTCCCTGAAGGGAGGTTGGAGCCAGGAGAGGACAGCCTCTGCTCCTTGGGGACAAGGTACAGGAGCAGAGGCAATGGTTCCAAGCTGCCCCAGGGGAGGCTCAGGCTGGAGCTGAGGAAAGATTTGTGCCCTGCAAGGGATCTCAGCCATTGGAATGGTCTGCCCAGGGCAGTGCTGGAGTGCCCATCCCTGGGGGTGTGCCAGCAGCCTGTGGGCCTGGTGCTTAGGGACATGGTTTGGTGCTGAGCCTGCAGTGCTGGCTGGAGGGTTGGGCTGGGTGAGCTTGGAGGCCTCTTCCAACTAGGTCTATTCTGTGAGTCTGTGAGTCTGTGGCTGATAACAAGGTGAAGCAGCCCAGAGGCTGGGTCCAGCCCTGGTGGCTGTGGCAGAAGCAGCTCTGCTCTGCAGATGCTCCCTGCTCAGAGCTCAGAGTGCAGCAGGGGTCAGCTGGCCAAGCCTGAGTGTGTCCCACAGGGTCAGTGACCCTCTGAGCTCTGAACCAGCATTCCAGCTGCTGTGCAGGCAGGAGTGTGGCTGCACCCTGGTACCTCTACCTGCCATCCTGGCATTGCATCAGAACCCAGCCCAGGCTGAGCTGCCTTGCTCTGTGTCCACCTGCAGATCAGTGCCACTCTTCCCACCTCCCTTCCATCTTTTTTTTTTCATTGTGAGGGTGGCAGAGCCCTGGAGCAGGCTGTCCAGAAAAGTTATGGAGTCTCCTTCTCTGGAGATCTTCAGAACCCTGTGTGACTTGCCCTGGGTGGTCCTGCTTTGCAGGGGGGTTGGAGTGGATGATCTCTGGAGGTCCCTTCCAATCCTCACCGTGCTGTGACGTGCTGACCCAAGCCTGGAGCTGGCACAGCCTTATTTGTCTGGCACTGAGGCTGCAGTGGCAGCCCTAAAATAGCCAAGGCTGCCTCGTGTGACAAATGGCTTTTTCCAGCCTCTCTGAGCACCCCCAGCCCCCCAGCTGTGCAGAGGGAAGGTGAACTGTCCCCTGCTCCATCAGCCATCTCCTTAGAAGCCCTTAGGTGGGTGCCACCCTGACACGCTGATTTAGCAGTGTTTAACTTTAGGAGCTGCTATTTGACATCTTGAGCTGCTGCTGGAATGGAAAGCATTCCACCATCCTCCTAGAAGCTGATGACATCACCTGGCTTACCCCCAAGCCCAGACCAGGAATTTCTCTGCCTTTTCTGCAGGGTTGTTGACAATTTGAATGCTCCCAGCCGGCCGCGGCTCCATCTCATTGTGGATGCTGCTCCTTGGGCTTCTCCCTCTCCTCCCTCCCTGTCTGGGACGTGTCTGTCTTTCCTTTGCTTTGATTCTTCTCCCTCCTGCTTCTTGCTGACCCCTCCATGTTGTGAATCCAATTAGGGCTGTGGGGGGGATTGCAGCTGCTTGGGATTAACTGGTCCAAGCCTGCTCGGTGCACCCCGGAGCCAGAGCTGCTGCCAGCTTGTCCTCTGCACACTGCTGGGTACTGTTTGGCCTTCTGAAGGCTGAGGTTGGACCTGGGGGAGGCTGACAGAGCAAGGAGGAGGCAGATGGGGGCTGGGTTGAGGCATCTGTTTTCTGGCAGTCTGAAGGCCCAGGAGATGCTGACCTGGTTGCAGGTGGTCCAGGAGTGGGGTGAGACATCTCCTGCTGCTGTCTTGCCTGATCTCCCTGATGGACAACCAAGGAGGTGCTGCTTCTGAGGGACTAGACCTGCATGGCCAAAAAGCAGGCAATGGAAATGAGAGCTGCTCCCTCTTTCTGCTTTCAAGACAAGGGATGGGCTGAGGTCTTCCACAGCAGCCTTTTCTCTGTAGAGAAAGGGAGGAGATGAGGTTCTGCAGGACATGAGAGTTATTTGTGAACAGCAGGAGCCTTGCAGAGCCCTCCCAGCCCTGCTGTGAAGGCGTAGGAAAGACCCCAGCAGGCTGCAGAAGGTAATCCAAGAAGTGTGGAGGGGAACAGCAGATTCTCATTTATGAGTATGGGCAGGGCATGAGTCCCTGGTGTGGGAGGAGAGAGGGAGATCTGAAATCCAGCAAAACCTCTTGGGAGTTTCCTGCTGGAGCTGGAGATCTGAAATCCAGCAAAACCTCCTGGGAGTTTCCTGCTGGAGCTGATGGCCATCCCCAGGGTTTCTAGAGGTCATGATGAGGTTTTGCATTGCCACTCTGTGCCACAGCTCTGTGCCTCAGCCCTTCCTTCTCTCTGCTCAAGGTCTTCTGCCACAGGGCTACAGGAAAGGCCTCTGCTCCCCTTCCTGCTTCGGGCCAGGTTGCTCTCCCATCCCTTTCCTTGCTTCCCCATCCCTTTCCTTTCTCCCCCATCCCTTTCCTTTCTCCCCCATCCCTTTCTTTTCTCCCCCATCCCTTTCCTTGCTCCCCCATCCCTTTCATTTCTCCCCCTTCCCTTTCATTTCTCCCCCATCCCTTTCCTCTCTCCCCCATCCCTTTCCTTGCTCTCCCATCCCTTTCCTTGCTCTCCCATCCCTTTCCTCTCTCCCCCATTCCTTTCCTTTCTCCCCCATCCCTTTCCTTGCTCTCCCATCCCTTTCCTTGCTCCCCCATCCCTTTCCTTGCTCCCTCACCCCTTTCATTTCTCCCCCATCCCTTTCCTTGCTCCCCCATCCCTTTCCTTGCTCCCCCATCCCTTTCCTTTCTCCCCAATCCCTTTCCTTGCTCCCCCATCCCTTTCTTTGCTCCCTCACCCCTTTCATTTCTCCCCCATCCCTTTCATTTCTCCCCCATCCCTTTCATTTCTCCCCCATCCCTTTCCTTTCTCCCCCATCCCTTTCCTTGCTCCCCCATCCCTTTCCTTGCTCCCTCACCCCTTTCATTTCTCCCCCATCCCTTTCCTTGCTCCCCCATTCCTTTCCTTTCTCCCCCATCCCTTTCCTTGCTCCCCCATCCCTTTCCTTGCTCCCCCATCCCTTTCCTTTCTCCCCCATCCCTTTCCTTTCTCCCCCATCCCTTTCCTTTCTCCCCCATCCCTTTCCTTTCTCCCCCATCCCTTTCCTTGCTCCCCCATCCCTTTCCTTGCTCCCCCATCCCTTTCTTTGCTCCCCCATCCCTTTCCTTTCTCCCCCATCCCTTTCATTTCTCCCCCATCCCATTCTTTGCTCCCCCATCCCTTTCCTTGCTCCCCCATCCCTTTCCTTTCTCCCCCATCCCTTTCCTTGCTCCCTCACCCCTTTCCTTTCTCCCCCATCCCTTTCCTTTCTCCCCCATCCCTTTCCTTTCTCCCCCATCCCTTTCCTTTCTCCCCCATCCCTTTCCTTTCTCCCCCATTCCTTTCCTTGCTCCCCCATCCCTTTCCTTGCTCTCCCATCCCTTTCCTTGCTCCCCCATCCCCCATGCATTTCACTGTAGGATTGGAGAGCAGAAGGGAGGAGGAGGGTGAGAGCAGCCCTGGAGGGGGTCTCCCCTGGAGAAGGAGTGATGTCCCCTCAGCCCCTCCACCTGCACTGGTTGCAGCCCTGTTGCACCAGGAGGGCTCTGCTGGAGCTGATGTCTGCAGCAATACAGGAATCTGCCCCTGGCTCCCTGTTGCAGATGAAACAGCATTTTGGATCAAAGAGCACATTCCTGCTCTGGCTACACCCTTGGAGTGGGGAAGGGCTCCTCTGGCAGCAGCCCCCTGCCTTTCCTCCTGCCTCTCCTCCTTCCTAGGCCTCCCTTTCTTCTCTTTTCTCTTTTCTTTCTATTTTTTTTTTCTGAGAAAAGCGGTAAACATTAATAGGACCTGGAATGAATAGCTGGGATCCAGTCCCAGGCTTCCAGGATTTTAACCCTTTCTTGCCATCAGATGTAGGGAATGTGGTGTTTTACCCTGGGTTTTTCCTTTTGAATCAAGGTGCTCAGAGGTCAGGGGGGCAGGGAGAGGCTTTCCCTGCCCTCAGTGATTTCTTAGTGCTGGAGCTTCATGGAGCCACAAGAGGAATGTGCTTCATCATCCTTCATTTGTGCTCAGCCAGTCCCAACCACAAATCCAGGCTGGACAGGCATGGGATGGAGAGCAGCCCTGTGGAGGAGGACTTGGAGGTGCTGGGTGATGAGAAGCTCACCATGGGCCAGCCCTGAGTGCTGCCAGCCCAGCCCCAGCCTGTCCTGGGCTGATCCCCAGCAGTGTGGGCAGCAGGGGCAGGGAGGGGATTCTGCCCCTCTGCTGTGCTCTGCTGAGAACCCTCTGGAGCCCTCAGCACAGCACAGACAGGGACCTGGTGGAGCAGGGCCAGAGGAGGCCACAGCAATGCTGGCAGGGCTGGAAGGGCTCTGCTGGGAGGCCAGGCTGGGAGAGTTGGGGTTGGGCAGCCTGGAGAGGAGAAGGCTCCAGGGAGACCTTAGAGCAGCCTCCAGTACCTGAAGGGGCTCCAGGAGAGCTGAAGAGGGACTTAGGACAAGGACTAGGGGTGAGAGATGAGAGGTGATGGTTTCACACTAGCAGAAGCTGAGGTTGGATTAGATATTAGGAGGAAGTTCTTCCCTGCTGGGGTGGTGAGGCACTGGAACAGGCTGTCCAGAGAAGCTGTGGAGGCTCCAAGCCTGGGAGTGTTGAAAGATGGAACAGGTTGCTCAGCCTGGGCTAGTGGGAGGTGTCCCTGCCCGTGGCAGGGGGTTGGAGCTGGAGGATCTTCCAGGTCCCTTCCAACCCAGCCCATTCTGGGACTGATTCTGTGATCATATCTGACTTGAGGACAGTGGGTTAAAAGGGTGCTTTTGAGGATTTGTTTTCTTAATTTGAGATTTTTTTCTGTGAGTTGGACCAAACCCAAGAGGTTATTTTGGGCATCTGCTGCTGGAGAATCCCCTCAGCCAGTTGTGCAGCAGTGGGGCTGGTGCCAGAGGCTGCCTCTGGAAGAGCACAGTGCCTGGATTCCAGAGGCACAAGATGAAGAGCTTGCAGAAAATTTAATCTAGGAGCCATCATTAAAGCTTAATTAGCTTCAGGGAAACTCCTTGTTGTTCCCCATGTGCCTCAGAACCATTGCCTGTCACTGGGAAGCAGGAATGAGTCCCCATAAAGGTTAGGGCAGTGGAAGCAGAGGGTCTGAGAGCTCACATGGTGCTGTGTTTGCATAGACCAAGCAACCTCAAACTAGCTCTGACCCAGCAAGATCCATGTGGATTGCACACTGGGAAGGAGACCTCAAGTTCAGGAGCACTGAGTGAGGTACCCACACCTGGGTGGACACCATGAGGAAGGAGCTCTGAGGAGGAAACTGAGAGACAGGCCAAGGGGGAATGGTTTGAAGTTGAGGCAGAGCAGGGTTAGACTGGAGCTGAGGAAGAAGTTCTGCAGTAGGAGGGTGGTGAGACTCTGGCACAGGCTGCCCAGGAGGCTGTGGCTGCCTCCTCCCTGGGGGTGTTCAAGGCCAGGAGCAGCTGAGTCTAGTTGAGGTGTTCTGTGCATGGCAGGGCTGGAACTGGATGATCTTTAAGGTCCCTTCCAAACCAAACCATTCTATGAATCAGTGCTCTCTGGTGGGCCTGAGGCATCCTCACCTCCATGTCCTGGTATGTGGGGAAGTGATGTCCAGGAAAAGGAAACATCTCCTGTGAGGCCAGGCTGAGGGAGCTGGGGCTTGGAGCTGGGAGCAGAGCAGCCTGAGGGCTGCCCTCATTGCTAGGGATAAAGCTGTGCAGGGCTGGAGCCAGGCTCTGCTCAGGGATGGCCAAGGACAGCACAAGGGGCACTGGGGGCAAGCTGGAGCAGAGGAGGTGCCAGGGGAACAGGAGGGAAAACTTTGTCCCTGTGAGGGTGCCAGAGCCTGGAGCAGGCTGCCCAGAGAGGTTGTGGAGTCTCCTGCTCTGGAGACTTTCCAACCCCTCCTGGATGTGCTCCTGTGTGACCTGCCCTGGTGCTGCTCTGGCAGGGGGTTGGGCTGGGTGAGCTCTGGAGGTCCCTTCCAGCACTCTGGGATTCTGTGATTTCAAACCAGCACCATGCTCAGACTCTCAGCATCATGAGAGCTGAAGTGCAGCCTGGAGGGGAGCCCACCCCTAGAGCAGGCTGGGTGCTTGGCTCCAGATGGCATTTCCCCCAGCCTGGGTGGCTCTGGGGAAGGTGGTGGTGACTTCTGAGCTGGCTGCAGGAAGAGCTGATGTTGGTCCAACAGCAGGCAGCTCATGGAGTGCAGGGAGCTGCCTCTTCCCAGCACCAGCTCTCCACGAGGCTTTCTGCAGGGACGCAGCCAGGGGCAGTGCAGTGCCAGGGGCAGTGCAGTGCCAGGGGCTGTGCAGTGCCAAGGGCTTGTTTGCTCTCAGGTGGTTTCCATCACATCTCCCACCTCTCTCTCTCTGCTCCTCAGGAGAGCTTCCTGAGTGTGGGGTCTGCACCCTCCTGGGGCCTGCAGAGCCACTGGGTGCAGGCTAGTGCCCCATGCAGGGGCCTGCAGTGAGCATGGGCATGCAGCATCAAGGGACTGGCAGGGTGAGGGGCAGTGCTGGGCATCAGACCCCTACCCAGGGATTCCTAAGGTGCTGACCTCTCTCCAGAGACATTTCAGGGGCAACCAACTGTTTGTTCTGAGCCTTCTCTGCTCTTTTCCCTTCCCTCCATTGTTCCTTGTCCCTTCAGCCTTGTGTGCTGGTGACAGTTCTCCAGATGTCCCTATTGCTGTCAGCAGGACCAAGGGCACTATTTTGGAAGGTAACCTCCCCACTCACCCCCACCTGCGCAGCTCAGGGTCCTTTGGGCACTGTGTTTGGCTTGCAGGCAGCTGTGAGGAGGGAGGAGGAGATGCTGCAGGCTCCAGCAGAGGCTGGAGCTGCTCTCTCATGCCAGCCATCACCCAGAGCATTCCCACAGCTGAAGCCATGGAGCTTAGGAAGGTTTACCACAGTGGGACCTCTGCTGCTGCAGGGTTTTCCTTGCTGCAGGGTGAGCAGAGTGAGTTGTGAGCCTTGTGGTGCACACAGAGAGCCCAAACAAAGGAGAGAAGTGGGGAGCAGCAGATCAGGAGAAACACTCTGGGAGTGACTCACACCCAGAGGAGCTTCTGCTTCACCTTTTCTATGCCAAGCATCCCAAGGGTGGGTTAAAGCCTGCCTGGCTTTGCTACCAGCAGCCCCCAGCATGCTTCCCAGAGCCTTGCCAGCCCTTGGGAGGAGGCAAGGAGCTGCCATCCTGTCCCCTCCATGAGTGCAGTGGCTGGGCCATCACCTCTGTCAGCCTGGACACTGACCCAGGCACTAATGCTGGAGGTTGGCTCTCAGTTTACTCCCCAGGAGTGGGCCTGTGGCACTGTCTGAGGAGTGAGAGATGGGGTAGCTGCTGAAGGGAAAGCAATCCCCAGGCTTTCTCAAGCTCAGCCTTGCAGCTGCAGCCACACCAGACCTGGTCTGAGGACCTGGAGGAGGTCAGTGGGGCTGGAAGTGGCAGGGGCCACCCTTCACCCCCAGTCACTGCTTATGGTGCTGGCATTCTACAGAGGATTAGGGAGCCTGAAGAGGAACTTCCTCATGCCCACTGCTTCCTTGCATTGCCACCACAAGTGGGGTTAATGTGCAGAGGGGCTGACAAATCCCAGGCTGTGTCTCTTCAGGATCCCCTGCAATTAGAGCTGGGCTGTTTACTTTCTGCTTCTGGAAAGGTTTCTGCTGTCTGCCTCAGATGGAAGCAGTCCCAGTTTGGGTTTGTTTCTCTTGAATTAGAGCCTGGCTGCTCTTTCCAGGATTTCCCAGGCAAGAATATGCACATGGGGACCTGCCCTCCATGCCTGGTGGCTCCTCCAGGACATGCTGAGCCCAGGGCACATGCAGGTTGCATGCAGGCTGAGCACTGAGCACACTCCACAGCTGTACCTTGGCAGGGGTTTGCCCACCTGCAAGGGCTGCTTCCAGCTGCAAGGCAGAGATAATAGAATCACAGAATCATTTAGGTTGGAAAAGTCCTTCAAGCCTCATCCCTGGAGGTTTTTGCAGCCAGGCTGGATGTGGCTGTGAGCAACCTGCTGTAGTGTGAGGTGTCCCTGCCCATGGCAGGGGGTTGGAACTGATTGAGCCTTGAGGTCCCTTCCAACTCTGACAATTCTGTGATTCTATGATCACTGAGTCCAACCCTGCTCCACCAAGTCCACCACTAAGCCCCATCCACAACCACCTCATCTACACAGCTTTTAAACACCTCCAGGGATGTGGACTCTACCTCACCCCCCCAGCAGCCTGGGACAGTGCCTGAGAGCCTTTGCAGTGAAAAAACTCTTTCCTAATGTCCAAACTAAACCTCCCCTGGTGCAGCTGGAGGCCATTCCCTCTGGTTCTGTCCCTTGTTACCTGGGAGCAGAGTGTGGGGGGATGTGGGCACAGGGGGTAGGAGTGGGAAACAGTCAGAGCAGAAAGTGCACTGCTGAGAAGAGGCTGCAGATGTTCAGGCTGGTTGAAAGTGCAGTTGTGCTGCTCAGTCCTGCTGCAAGAAGAGAGCTCAGCTCAGTGCATTTCCCTGGCAGCAGAAGACCTCCCTCCAGCTTGGGTTGCCTGACACCAGGAGTGCCCTGGCCACTGCCATGGGAAGGGGACAGAAGGGCTGTGGAGGACAGCAGGAGGACACTGCCAGGGCAGGGATGGGGGAGCAGGGCACCTGGGACTGCTGCTGTGCTCTGCAGACGTTTTGGGGGCAGGCTGAGGTGGGGTTCCCATGGAAACCTGAGCTGTGGTTTCCTGCACACCTATGTGCTGCAAGGCCAAAAGCAAGCTGAGATGGGAGGGAGGAGGCAGTGTGGGCAGTTACACTCTCACAGTCTCATTAAGAGGTTGATCCAGAGATCATCCAGTCCAACCCCTGCCAGAGCAGCACCACCCAGGGCAGGGCACACAGGAACACATCCAGGTGGGTCTGGAAAGTCTCCAGAGGAGACTCCACAACCTCTCTGGGCAGCCTGCTCCAGGGCTCCAGCAGCCTCACTGTAAAGAAGTTTCTCCTCATGTTGAGGTAAAATCTTCTGTGTTCCAGCTTGCACCTGCTGTTCCTTCTCTCATCACTGCACACCACCAAAAAGAGCCTGCCCCCCTCCCCTTGCCTCCCAGCCCTCAGCTATTGATAGACATTGATCAGATCCCTCTCAGCCTTCTCCTCTCCACACTAAACACCCCCAGGCTCTTTCTCCACATCAGAGATGCTCAAGTCCCCAAATCATCCTCATGGCTCTCCCTCGGACTCTCTCCAGCAGTTCTCTGTCTCTCTTGAACTGGGGTGCCCTAAACTGGATGTTCCAGATGTGGTCTCACCAGGGCAGAGTAGAGAGGGAGAACCTCCCTAGCCCTTCTGGCTACACTTTTCTTGCTGCACCCTTCCTGGCACCTGCTGCACCCTTCATCACTGAGGCATGGAGCAGAGGAGGGCAGGAGGCCATTTGGTACCTGAGCTCACTCCAGAGCAAGGTGGGCAGGGGCCAGCCCTGGCAGAGGGCTCTGGAAAGACAGCATCCAGAGTTAGTAGTGTCCAGCCCAGCTGTGCTCCTGCTGTGCTGAGGGCTGCTCAGCCCAACAGCAGCTTGCAGGGATGCAGCATCACAACAGAGCTGCACACCAGCCCAGGTTGGTTGCTGATGACCACGATGAATGAGTTAGCCTGGGAGGCCCTGCAGCAGTAACACTCTTGGCATTTGGGCATCACCTCTGTGTGAGCATCAGCTCCATGTGGGCATCACCTCTGTGTGGGTATCAGCTCTTTGTGGGCATCAGCTCTGTGTGGGTATCACCTCTGTGTGGGCATCAGCTCTGTGTGGGCATCAGCTCTGTGTGGGTATCACCTCTATGTGGGTATCAGCTCTCTGTGGGTATCACCTCTGTGTGGGCATCAGCTCTCTGTGGGCATCAGCTCTGTGTGGGCATCACTTCTGTGTGGGTATCAGCTCTGTGTGAGCATCAGCTCTGTGTGGGCATCACCTCTGTGTGGGTATCAGCTCCGTGTGGGCATCACCTCTGTGTGGGTATCAGCTCCATGTGGGTATCAGCTCTGTGTGGGTATCAGCTCCATGTGGGCATCACCTCTGTGTGGGTATCAGCTCTCTGTGGGTATCAGCTCTCTGTGGGCATCAGCTCTGTGTGGGCATCACCTCTGTGTGGGTATCAGCTCCGTGTGGGTATCAGCTCTGTGTGGGTATCAGCTCCATGTGGGCATCACCTCTGTGTGGGTATCACCTCTCTGTGGGTATCAGCTCTATGTGGGCATCACCTCTGTGTGCCCTGCACCTTCCCTTGTGAGGCACCCCGGCTGTGGGTAGCAGTGCAGGGGGTGATGAGGGCAGGTCAGGACAGGGGTGAGGCAGCAGCCATGGCAAAGGGGGCAGCCCTGGGCAGAGTCCTGCAGCAGGAGGGGGAATCCTTCTGGACAGCTGCTGGGGCCTGGCACAGGCAGAGCTGCTCAAAGCTGCTGTGAAGTGGGTGGCTCCTCGGAGGGATTCTGTCCTGCTGGGAGCTGCCTTGCTGGGTGCTGCTCGGGCCGCAGGTGTGCAGCTCTGTGTCTGTCGTGCCCTGCGCGGGTGGCAGTGCCCTGGCACCGCTCGGCTGCCTCCCTGGGCCAGCCTGCCCCTGCGCCCCCCGGCAGTGCCTTTGAACCTGCGGGCCGGGTTGTGGCTGCAGCAGCGCTGAGTGCTGGAGCTGCTAGCAGACTGGGAATGTCTTTTGTCAAAGCTTGAGATGCCTCCAACCTCCTTTAATTAAAGACAATTACTGCTTTCAGCCCTCTTCACAGCTCAGCTGGGCTGTTTGCAAACACACAGCTGCGGGAGCCTTTGTACCCCTCTCTCGGTCCCGCTTCCCTGGAGACGCACAGAGCTCGCTTTATTATCAGCATTAGGGCTACCGAGCAGCTGAGGAGGAGGAGGGGCACGTCCCTGTCTGCGGGGGGTTCCGAGGTGCAGCAGAGACTCTGCAAGGGCAGCCTGGAGCAGCCCTGCCTGCCCGTGTCCAGCTCTCCCCTGTCCATGTCCAGCCCTTCCTGTCCGTGTCCAGCCCTTCCTGTCCGTGTCCAGCCCTCCCCTGCCCGTGTCCAGCCCTCCCCTGCCCGTGTCCAGCCCTGCCTGTCCTTGTCCAGCCCTGCCTGCCCGTGTCCAGCCCTGGCTGTCCTTGTCCAGCCCTGCCTGCTTGTGTCCAGCCCTCCCCTGCCCGTGTCCAGCCCTCCCCTGCCCGTGTCCAGCCCTGCCTGTCCTTGTCCAGCCCTGCCTGCTTGTGTCCAGCCCTCCCCTGCCCGTGTCCAGCCCTGCCTGTCCTTGTCCAGCCCTGCCTGCCCGTGTCCAGCCCTCCCCTGCCCGTGTCCAGCCCTGCCTGTCCTTGTCCATCCCTCCGCTGCCCGTGTCCAGCCCTGCCTGCTGCTCTGTGTCCCTAACCATTCCTGATGGCCTCTCCACATGGAAGCTGCTCTATATCCCTAACCATTCCTACCACCTACCTTCTGACTTTGCCTGAAGGGGAGCAGCCTCCCAGGTCCTGCTGCCACCCTGCTCCCTGCTGAGGTTTAATCACCTTCCTACTCTGCACAGGGTCCCTTCCTTAATTCCTGGCAGCTCCTCCTTTTTCCTGATGATGGATGAGCTCTGAACTGCTGTTTTCAGAGCATTATCTCTGCTGCTGCCTGCATCTCCTCCCTCCATCTCCTCCCTGCATTTCCTCCCTGCATCTCCTCCCTGCATCTCCTCCCTCCATCTCCTCCCTGCATTTCCTCCCTCCATCTCCTCCCTGCATCTCCTCCCTACATCTCTTCCCTGCATTTCCTCCCTGCATTTCCTCCCTGCATCTCCTTCCTGCATTTCCTCCCTGCATCTCCTCCCTGCATTTCCTCCCTGCATCTCCTCCCTGCATCTTAACAGCTACTTTAGTGCCCCCCATTGTGTTGGGGTAATTGAGGCTCTCTGCCCTGCTGAGTGCTTTGGTTTCCTTTTGTCACCACCGACTTTCCTTTGCCCTCCTACTGCCCAGTGTCACTCAGCACCCTCAGCCCTCACTGTCCCTCTGTGCCAGTGGCTTTGGCTTGGGCAAGCCTGACTGATTTGGGGCTGTGTGGCCATTCAGTGAGACCTGGAGAGACTGAGAGCTGGGCAGGGAGGAACCTCCTGAGGTTCAACAGGGATGAGAGCAGAGTCCTGCAGCAGGGCAGGAAGAATAAACTGCAGCAGGACAGGCTGGGAGGGGATCTGCTGGAGAAGGACCTGGGGGTGCTGGTGGGCAGCAAGTTCTGCATGGGACAGCAATGTGCCCTGGGGGCCAAGAAGGCCAAGGGGGTCCTGGGGAGCATTCATCAGAGTGTGGCCAGAAAGCCAGGGAGGTTCTCCTCCCCCTCTGCTCTGCCCTGCTGAGACCTCACCTGGAATATTTCATCCAGGTCTGGGCTCCCCAGTTCAGGAGGGACAGGGATCTGCTGGAGAGAGTCCAAGGGAGGCTACAAGGATGCTGAAGGGCCTGGAGCACTGCCTGGGGAGGAGAGGCTGAGAGCCCTGGGGGTGGTTAGTCTGGAGAGGAGAAAGCTGAGAGGTCTATCAATAGCTGAGGGGTGGGGGTCAGGAAGGAAGGGACAGGGACAGGCACTGCAATGGATGGAAACTCAATATGAGGAGGAACATCTTGACTGTGAGGGTCCCAGAGCCCTGGAGCAGGCTGCCCAGAGAGGTTGTGGAGTCTCCTCTGGAGCCTTTGCAGCCCTGTCTGGATGTGTTCCTGTGTGACCTGTGCTGGATTCTATGGTCCTGCTCTGGCTGGGGGTTGGACTCCAGAGGTCCCTTCCAACCCCTAACATCCTGGGATCTGTGATCCTGTCACATCAGGACATCAGGAGGCTAGGACATGTCACTTGGCAGCCCTGCTCCTGCCTGCAGCTGGCTGCTCAGGGCAGCTCCTTGTCCTGATGTCCTCAGCCCATGTGCAAACCCCACAGAGCAGCTGGGCACCCCCAGGGCACCTGAACCTGGGATGCCACCAGGACCTGTGTCACACTGCTGGCATTTTCTGGCTGGATGGTGTTTTTTGGGACATGTTGAGCACTGTTCCAGATCTCAGTGTGGTTTCTGTCAGACTTTCTCTCTTGCCTCAGGAGGCTGTTTGCCTGCATCCCAGCAGGCAGCATGTGCTGGGCAGGGTGGAGGGATGCAGCTGTGACTGAGGGGTGCTCAGCCTTTGGCACAAGGACATTTCAGCAAGGTGAAGGGAACTGGTGAAGAAGAACCCAAGAAGAAATCTAAGCACAGCTACAGCTCTGTGCAGGGGAGTTAAAAGAGGATGGAGCCAAGCCCCCATCAGTGCTGCCAGATTGTACAGGAAGGGACAGCAGCCACAGCCTGCCTCTTGAGAAGCTCAGAATGGACTTCGGAGGAGCTGAGAGAGTTCCTCACAGAGGCTGAGCATCACCATCCTGAGGGATTTCCAAATCTCAGCCACATGCAGCTGCAGCTGCCTTGATTAGGGCTGGGTGCAGCCAGCCTGTGAGCAAGACTCTATCTGGAAAGGCCAGAGGTCTGCAAGAGGTCTGCCAGGTCCATGGAGCCAGTCTGACCTGAGCATCACCTCTGCAACTGGAGGTGGGGGGAGAAACCTTGGTTTGGTTCCCCCAGCCTGGGATCTAAATGTGTTCCTTGCTTGGTAGCACCAGGGGTGGGCAGCACCCAGAGCCAAACTTGCTGCAGCTGCAGCTGGCAGAGGGTTGAAAATCTCCACTGATAAAACCTGGGAAACCAGGAGAGGCAAGTGAGGATGCCTGGGAGGTGCTGCTGAGTGAGGCACAGCTCATAGGAAGAACTTAAATGCAAAGTGTGGCTGTTGTGTAGGCTGAGGTCAGGGAGCTCCCTGCAGCCCACCCTGGTTTCCTTCCTGCTCATCAGCAGCCCACCCTGGTCTCCTCCATCCCTGCTCATCAGCAGCCCACCCTGGTCTCCTCCATCCCTGCCCATCAGCAGCCCACCCTGGTCCCCTCCTTGCCCATCAGCAGCCCACCCTGGCCTCCATGGTTCCAGAGGACACAAACCTGGAGCCCACTGCAGAGAAACACCAGCATGGTCCCAGGAGCCATGGAAATGCCCTTCCACCAGGGACTGAAAGAGCTCAATAGCTGCTCAGAAAGAAGATTAAGAGGTGAGATGATTACCAGGAGGAAACAGCAGCCTCTAAAGAGCCTTTTAATCTGGCAGAGAACAGCTAATAAGAAGGGGTAGGGTTAAATGGAAGCAAGACAAATTAAAAACGTTAGGCTTGTGCTTCCAAGTGATTAACCACTAGAGCAAGCTAATGAGCTAAGAGGGACTCCTCCACCTCTGGGACTCTGTCAGACAAGATGGTTCATTGCTGAGTGCTGGGCTTCAGCTGAGGACCAACCACCAGCTTCATCAAGGGCCACCTGGATGAAGTGCAAGACGCTGGGGTGCAGAACCCCCAGAGCTGTGCAGGGCTGTGGAGGGACCAGGCAGTCTTGGTGGGGCTGAGAGGAGCCAGCAGTGCCTGTGGCAGAGGTGAGCAATGCCAGCTCAGCTGCTGCACCCTGGGCCCCACAGGCAGCACCCAGCCAGGGACAGCATTGCAGGTGTTGCCAGCAGCTCCTGTGTCCCCCATGCTGGCATCGTGGGCACTGGATGCCACAGCCATGGCTGCTGGGCTGCCCAGCTGGAGGTGCTGGCAGAGAAGGAAGGAGATGTTGAAGGGGCCACAAAACTGCACAGCTGAGGGCAGCAGCTTGGCCAGCAGCAGTTCCTCCCTCAGGTGTCCCACGGAGGGGACAACTCTGCCCCTGCCCCTGGGGCTGCAGAAGGGCCTGAAGGATTCATGACTGCAGTGCAGAGTTGGTGCTGAGCTGCCTGTGGTGTGCTGCTCCCACACAAGCCGACAGCACCCATCCAAGCCCCCCCTCACTGCCTCCCAAGCCCTGCTGCTGCAGCCCCCACCTCTCCCTGCCCAGGAGCTTGGCACCAGTTGACACTGCCACCCCCAGACCACTTCTCCATGTCCCCCAGGCCATGCTGCAGCCAGGGCAGTTGTGCTGATTGCCTCCTGGATGAGGTGAGGGCAGAGGCTGAAGTCTCCTGCTGGGTCCCAGGTGCATCCTCACATGCCTGCTCCCCTTGCACATCCACCAGGAGGGGAAAATCTCAGCCTGGCACGGAGCACAGGGAGCTGCCAGTGCCCTGCTGGCAGGGGAGCAGCTGGCTGCGGCTGGGTGGCTCTCATGGACTGGATTAGCTGCTTGCAGCTGCTGACAGGGACAGGCACTTGGTCCAACCTGGGAACACCACTGAGGAGAAGGCTGGGGAGGGCTGGCAGGGGGAGGTGGAGGCAGCAGGCAGCCTGCACAGACAGGTTCACCCCTCCCCCCCACCCCTTTGTGCAGGTGGAAGAGTGAGCAAGGGCTGGCTCTGGTCACCCCTGCAGGTGCAGGTGCCCTCAGCCAAGGTGTGTTTGGCCACCCCCAGCTGTTGTGTGGCAGAGGAATGTGACAGCAAATGGGCAGAGTCCTTCCATTGCTGCATCAACGATTCCAACCTCCCTGCTGCAGAAGGCACTTTTGTGCCCAGCTGCATTTGTCCAGCTTCAGCAGATGGTTCTGTGGCCACTGTGGGTGGCAGCATGGCACACAGGGCATCATCTGTGCCTGCACACACAGCCTGGCAGGACCTGTACCAGGAGTGGTGGTTGCTGTGCTTCAGCTGTGTCCTCAGTTGCAGACAGATGAAGTCTTCCCATGGGCTGTGGTGTACCTTGGGCCATGGACCAAGCCTGCTCCATCTTGAAGGATGAAGGCTCCTCCCTGCATAGGGTCAGAGAATGGTTTGGGTTGGAAGGGACCTGAAAGATCCTCTGCTTCTGCCAGGGGCAGGGGCACCTCCCATGAGACCACCTCCCATTTGCCCCTCCCTGCAAGTGACAGCTCCTCTGCCCTGTCTGTTCCTGAATCCCCTCTGCCCTGTCTGTTCTGAACCCCCTCTGCCCTGTCTGTTCCTGAACCCCCTCTGCCCTGTCTGTTCTGAACCTCCTCTGTCCTGTCTGTTCCTGACCCCCTCTGTCCTGTCTGTTCCTGACCCCCTCTGTCCTGTCTGTTCCCGAACCCCCTCTGCCCTGTCTGTTCCTGAATCCCCTCTGTCCTGTCTGTTCCTGAATCCCCTCTGCCCTGTCTGTTCCTGAATCCCCTTTGCTCTGTCTGTTCCTGAACCCCCTCTGTCCTGTCTGTTCCTGAACCCCCTCTGCCCTGTCTGTTCTGAACCCCCTCTGTCCTGTCTGTTCCTGAACCCCCTCTGTCCTGTCTGTTCTGAACCCCCTCTGCCCTGTCTGTTCCTGAACCCCCTCTGCCCTGTCTGTTCCTGAATCCCCTCTGCCCTGTCTGTTCTGAACCCCCTCTGCCCTGTCTGTTCCTGAACCCCCTCTGCCCTGTCTGTTCCTGAACCCCCTCTGCCCTGTTCCTGAACCCCCTCTGTCCTGTCTGTTCCTGAACCCCCTCTGTCCTGTCTGTTCTGAACCCCCTCTGCCCTGTCTGTTCCTAAACCCCCTCTGTCCTGTCTGTTCTGAATCCCCTCTGTCCTGTCTGTTCTGAATCCCCTCTGCCCTGTCTGTTCCTGAACCCCCTCTGCCCTGTTCCTGAACCCCCTCTGCCCTGTCTGTTCCTGAACCCCCTCTGTCCTGTCTGTTCCTGAACCCCCTCTGCCCTGTCTGTTCTGAACCCCCTCTGCCCTGTCTGTTCTGAACCCCCTCTGCCCTGTCTGTTCCTGAACCCCCTCTGCCCTGTCTGTTCTGAACCCCCTCTGCCCTGTCTGTTCCTGAACCCCCTCTGTCCTGTCTGTCCCTGAACCCCCTCTGTCCTGTCTGTCCCTGAACCCCTCTGCCCTGTTCCTGACCCCCTCTGCCCTGTCTGTTCCTGAACCCCCTCTGTCCTGTCTGTTCCTGACCCCCTCTGCCCTGTTCCTGAACCCCCTCTGTCCTGTCTGTTCCTGAACCCCTCTGCCCTGTTCCTGAACCCCCTCTGTCCTGTCTGTTCCTGACCCCCTCTGCCCTGTGTGTTCTGAACCCCCTCTGTCCTGTCTGTCCCTGAACCCCCTCTGTCCTGTCTGTTCCTGACCCCCTCTGCCCTGTCTGTTCTGAACCCCCTCTGTCCTGTCTGTCCCTGAACCCCCTCTGTCCTGTCTGTTCCTGACCCCCTCTGCCCTGTTCCTGACCCCCTCTGTCCTGTCTGTCCCTGAACCCCCTCTGCCCTGTCTGTTCCTGAACCCCCTCTGCCCTGTCTGTTCTGAACCCCCTCTGCCCTGTCTGTTCTGAACCCCTTCTGCCCTGTCTGTCCCTGAACCCCCTCTGTCCTGTCTGTTCCTGAACCCCCTCTGCCCTGTCTGTTCCTGAACCCCTCTGTCCTGTCTGTTCCTGAACCCCCTCTGCCCTGTCTGTTCCTGACCCCCTTTGCTCTGTCTGTTCCTGAACCCCCTCTGTCCTGTCTGTCCCTGAACCCCCTCTGTCCTGTCTGTTCCTGAACCCCCTCTGTCCTGTCTGTTCCTGATCCCCTCTGCCCTGTTCCTGACCCCCTCTGTCCTGTCTGTCCCTGAACCCCCTCTGCCCTGTCTGTTCCTGAACCCCTTTGCTCTGTCTGTTCCTGACCCCCTCTGCCCTGTCTGTTCCTGACCCCCTTTGCTCTGTCTGTTCCTGAACCCCCTCTGCCCTGTCTGTTCCTGAACCCCCTCTGTCCTGTCTGTTCCTGAACCCCCTCTGCCCTGTCTGTTCCTGAACCCCCTCTGCCCTGTTTCTTTCTTTGCTCTTCGTGTCCTGCTGCTTCCCCCAGGCAGAGCACCCCGAAGGGTGCCAGGAACCGGGGGCAGCAGCCAGGATGCCAGCCCTGAGCTCTGCCCTGCTGCCCTCACTCTGCACCGCTGCGTTTCATGTCCTGGTGCCGCCGCAGCTTTTCTGTACGCCAGGAGAAGAGGATCATGCAAATGATTTGCCCCGAGGGGCTCCTGGAAGCTGTTTAAGGCAGCAAACTGCTGCCTTCTCCCCAGCTGTGCCGTGCAGCTCCGTCAGCTCCTGAATTTCCCCTCCCGTAAGCGCAGGAGGGGCTGACAGCTGTTAACACAGGCTCAGTGTCTCGGGAGGGAGGCATTAAAGCCACCCTGGACCCTCCGAGGACACACATTAGTGTCAGAAATTTCTAATCAATCAGCTCCGAGCCTCCCGGGGTCAGAAGCCTCTTTGAAATTCAAATGGGGAATGGCTCCTAATGGGTTTTATTTTGATTGCTATAAATTGATTAGCGTTAAGATAAACAAGTTTGGTTTCCTTCTGAAAGCCCTAAAGATGCTCTGGGGGAGGAGGAGCAGGAGGCTCTGATTGCTTCCCATTAGGACCTGCCCTCGGCTCCCACCCCCCTCCGCTTTACCCCGGGCATATGGGACACCTTTTTTATTCCAGAGCTGGCTCAAGACCATCGATGCCTCACACAAAGAGGCTCTGGCAGCGCTGGAGCAGGATGCAGGCAGGAGGAGGAGGAGGTGGGAGCTTGCCGGCTGCTTTGCCAGGGCCGGGGCTGAAGGTGCAGCTTGGCTCTGGTGCAGGCTGCTGAGGTGGGAAGTGTCTGAGGAGCACCTGGGGGGGTCAGGCTGGTTGAGCCCAGCAGCTGCAGTGCCCCTGGGACGTGCCCCACTGCAGGAGCCTCTGCTGGGCAGGGACTCAGAACTCCCTGCTGTGACCATCCCCGGTGCAGGAGGACTCCTGGGTCCCCAGGGCCCTGCTGAGCAGTGTGTGGGGCAGGCAGGTCCTATGGCTGGGCTGAGGCCAGGCCTCTGTAGAGCTCACAGCTGGGCTGCTGGGCTTAGCTGAGCTGAACTGGGCAGGGCTGAGCTGGGCTGGGCTGAGCTGGGCTGAGTTGAACTGGGCTGGGCTGACCTGATCTGGGCTCGGGTGAGCTGAGCACTGAGGTCAAGGTGGAGCCCCATGCATGGTGACTGCAGCTCAGGGCATGCTACGGAATGGGACCAGCCCAAGAGCCACGAATGTGCCCCCTGCAGCCCCCTCTGTGCCCCCTGCAGCCCCCTCTGTGCCCCCTGCAGCCCCCTCTGTGCCCCCTGCAGCCCCCTCTGTGCTCCCCACCACCCATGCATGCTCCCTGCAGCTTCTACTAATCCCTCTTTGTGCTCACTGCAGCTCCACAGGTACTGCTCTCCCTGTGCCCTTCTGCACCCTACAGACTGCATCTGATCCCATCAAGGTGGGACAGGTACAGCCCCTGTGTGCTCCCTGCAGTCCATGAGTGCTCCCTGCACCCCTGTGCTCTCACTGTAGCCCGTGCGCATGCTCCCTGCAACCTGTGTGTAGGCCCTACATCCCATGCTTCCACCCTGCACATCCCATATTGCACCTTATGCATCCCATACTTACACCTGCACATCCCATACTTGCACCCTGCACATCCCATACTTGCACCTTACACATCCCATAATTGCACCCTGCACATCCCATACTTGCACCCTGCACATCCCATACTTGCACCTTACATATCCCATACTTGCACCCTGCACATCCCATACTTGCACATTACACATCCCATACTTGCACCTTACACATCCCATACTTGCACCTTACACATCCCATACTTGCACCTTACACATCCCATACTTGCACCTTACACATCCCATACTTGCACCCTGCACATCCCATACTTGCACCTGACACATCCCATTCTTGCACCTTACACAGCCCATACTTGCACCCTGCACATCCCATACTTGCACCCTGCACATCTCATACTTGCACCTTACACATCCCATACTTGCACCTTACACAGCCCATACTTGCACCCTACACATCCCATACTTGCACCTTACACATCCCATACTTGCACCTTACACATCCCATACTTGCACCTTACACATCCCATACTTGCACCTGCACATCCCATACTTGCACCCTACACATCCCATACTTGCACCCTGCACATCCCATACTTGCACCTTACACATCCCATACTTGCACCTGCACATCCCATACTTGCACCTTACACATCCCATACTTGCACCCTGCACATCCCATACTTGCACCCTGCACATCCCATACTTGCACCTTACACATCCCATACTTGCACCCTGCACATCCCATACTTGCACCTTACACATCCCATACTTGCACCTTACACATCCCATACTTGCACCCTGCACATCTCATACTTGCACCCTACACATCTCATACTTCCACCTTACACATCCCATACTTGCAGCTTGCACATCCCAAACTTGCACGTTACACATCCCAAACTTGGACCTTACACATCCCATACTTACACCTTACACATCCCATACTTGCACCCTGCACATCCCATACTTGCACCCTGCACATCCCATACTTGCACCTTACATATCCCATACTTGCACCCTGCACATCCCATACTTGCACATTACACAGCCCATACTTGCACCTTACACATCCCATACTTGCCCCTTACACATCCCATTCTTGCACCTTACACAGCACATACTTGCACCTTACACATCCCATACTTGCACCCTGCACATCCCATACTTGCACCTTACACATCCCATTCTTGCACCTTACACAGCCCATACTTGCACCCTGCACATCCCATACTTGCACCCTGCACATCCCATACTTGCACCTTACACATCCCATACTTGCACCTTACACAGCCCACACTTGCACCCTGCACATCCCACACTTGCACCCTGCACATCCCATACTTACACGTTACACATCCCAAACTTGCACCTTACACATCCCATACTTGCACCCTGCACATCCCATACTTGCACCCTACACATCCCATACTTGCACCCTGCACATCCCATACTTGCACCTTACACATCCCATACTTGCACCCTGCACATCCCATACTTGCACCTTACACATCCCATACTTGCACCCTGCACATCCCATACTTGCACCCTGCACATCTCATACTTGCACCTTACACATCCCATACTTGCACCCTGCACATCTCATACTTGCACCTTACACATCCCATACGTGCACCTTACACATCCCATACTTGCACCCTGCACATCTCATACTTGCACCCTACACATCTCATACTTCCACCTTACACATCCCATACTTGCACCCTGCACATCCCATACTTGCACCTTACACATCCCAAACTTGCACCTTACACATCCCATACTTGCACCTTACACAGCCCATACTTGCACCCTGCACATCCCATACTTGCACCTTACACATCCCATACTTGCACCCTGCACATCCCATACTTGCACCTTACACATCCCATACTTGCACCCTGCACATCCCATACTTGCACCTGCACATCCCATACTTGCACCTTACACATCCCATACTTGCACCCTGCACATCCCATACTTGCACCTTACACATCCCATACTTGCACCCTGCACATCCCATACTTGCACCCTGCACATCCCATACTTGCACCCTGCACATCCCATACTTGCACCTTACACATCCCATACTTGCACCCTGCACATCTCATACTTGCACCTTACACATCCCATACTTGCACCCTACACATCTCATACTTGCACCTTACACATCCCATACTTGCAGCTTGCACATCCCATACTTGCACCCTGCACATCCCATACTTGCACCTTACACATCAGATACTTGCACCCTACACATCCCATACTTGCACCTTACACATCTCATACTTGCACCCTGCACATCCCATACTTGCACCTTGCACATCCCATACTTGCACCTTACACATCCCATACTAGCACCTTACACATCCCATTCTTGCACCCTACACATCCCATACTTGCACCTTACACAGCCGATACTTGCACCTTACACAGCCCATACTTGCACCCTGCACATCCCATACTTGCACCTTACACATGCCTTACTTGCACCCTGCACATCCCATACTTCAACCTTACACATCCCATACTTGCACCCTGCACATCCCATACTTGCACCTTACACAGCCCATACTTGCACCTTACACATCCCATACTTGCACCCTGCACACCCCATACTTGCACCTTACACAGCCCATACTTGCACCTTACACATCCCATACTTGCACCTTACACATGCCATACTTGCACCCTGCACATCCCATACTTGCACCCTACACATCCCATACTTGCACCTTACACATCTCATACTTGCACCTTACACATCCCTTATTGCACCCTGCACATCCCATACTTGCACCCTACACATCTCATACTT